>NW_017732353.1:139960-141442 GCF_001890085.2 Hipposideros armiger | reverse complement strand
TGTTCTTTTATTTGGGATATGTTTTTTTGTCTTCTCATTTTGGCTGCCTCCCTGTGTTTGTTTCTATGTGTTATGTAGGGCTACGATGTCTCCCAGTCTTAGTAGAGTGTCCTTATGTAGTAGGTGTGCTGTGGGGCTCCATGATGCAGTCTTCCTTGTCACGTGAGCTGTACACTCCAGGTGGGTCCCTTGTGTGGGTTATGTGTGCCTTCCTCTTGTAGTAGAGCCTTGATTACTGTTTGCACATCAATGGGAAGTATTGACCCTCGGGCTCATTGGTTGTGAGGACTGGCCATGACAACAGTGATGGAGTTGTGGTGCAGAGGCTGACACTACAGGGCAGGATCTACCCCTTGGGTGTGTTGTCCTGGGAAGTGGCTGGGTGTTTCTCCAGCTTGTTTTGAGGCTGGTCACTGGGTGCACAAGCCCTAGGGCCACCTGGGAGAGGACTTGCTGCAGGTCAAGTTCAGCCACAGCCTGTGCCCACCTGGGGCCACCCAGTAGGATCCACAAAGCAATCTGCAGATGGCCACCACCAGTGCTGTGCTTGGAATTGCCTTGAGAGGTCAAGCGGTGAACCAAGGCTGGCTGCCACTCATGCCAGGTTTAGGATTGCTCAGCCAGAGGTATGGGACATGCTCAAGCCAGATACTGCATGTCTGGGTTCCGCAAAGCTTTAAAAGACCCTAGGAAAGTCTGGAGCATGAGCCAAGGCAGGCCATTTGTATGAAAAAGCCACTGGAAGTGGCTTGGTTGTGCCCAAAAGTTGGACAGGGTAGGATCTCAGAATCACCAGGGAATGGTGAATGAATGACATTAGCCAGCTTCATGGAAACTTAGATATGGTGGCCTCCTGCATCTACATGCCGGGAAGGGGAAGGCTCAACAAAGAAACAAAGGCTTCTGCCAGCTTCTCCATCTGGGAGAAAGCTGCCCCTCCAGCCTTCATCCTGAAGCCAAACAATTCTGTTTCCCTCCATATGTCCCTGTGGCCTCTCCAGCTGCTGCCCCAGTGATGGAGCTCAGAGTCAGTGATTCTGTTGGTGAGTAAGTCCAGCGTGGTCCCTTTCAGAGGAGCGCCTGGGACTCCAGCTGCCTTCAGTCTCACTCAGCCACAATCTCCACTGGTTTTCACAGTGAGAAATTATGGGGACTTCTCAGCCTGGCACTGGAACCCTGGGTTTGGACCTCTTGCTCCTCTTGGGGGGAACTTCCACAGTTGAGATGTCCCTCCCAATTTTTAATGGTCACATGCATCTGTAGGACCAGTGTGTTCTGTCTCTGCCTCTTCTACCAGTCTCGTCCTGGCTTCTTCTGTATATCCTTACTTATAGGACTTTTGTTCAGTTAAACTTTAGGCAATTGTCAGTGATGGTTGTTCTATAGTTTAGTTGTAATTTTGATATGGTTGTGAGAAGATGCAAGCACAGTGTTTACTTACTCTGGCATCTTGACTGGAAAATCAGTGTCTTCTCTCTTTTT
>NW_017732353.1:138493-139375 GCF_001890085.2 Hipposideros armiger | reverse complement strand
TAACAATTATTTTACACTCAACATGCTTTTTCATTATATCTGAAATGATCTTACTGTAGACACCCTATAGTTAGGTCATGTTTTTAATACACTTTGCAAATCTCATCTTTCAATTAATGTAATTATTAATATATGTTAGAGTTTGTCTGCTATTATTTTTTCTTTCTATGTGTCCTCTTTATTTCCCATTTCTCTAGTTTCTTTTTTTTTCTGCCGTCATGTGAGTTACTTGAACATTTTTGAAGAATCTTATTTTGATTTATCTATTATTGATATAACAAATATTCAAACACATAGATAATTTTTATAAGAGTTTATTTGAGCCAAACTGATGACATATGCCAGGGAGCAAGATCTCAAATGTGCCAGAGAATAACAGTTTTGCAGCTTCTTTTACGCATTTGAAATTAAGAAAGGAACCTAAGGAAGATTACATGGAAATGGGAGAAAGCAAAGCCGGAATTGGATTAAAGGGTAGTTAACAAGATTATGTGCTCTTTTGAGGGCAGTTCTTTCAAAGGTGTGTTAACCTAGATGCACAGAAACAATGCAAGGGCTTAGTTAAGGCAAAGATAAACCTTTTACTAAAAAATTATATGCCTGGGGTATGACTACCCATCATGACTTGCTCAGTTAGTAATTAGTGATCAGGTCGCCCTGTGAGGTTACTTTCCACAGAACCCTCCTTTTTTTGTCTGCACTATAGTGTTTTTTTTACTAGCTTTATTGAGATATAATTGACATATAACATTGTGTAAGTTTAAGGTGTATAAGTGTTGATTTATAAACTTATATGTTGCAAAATAATTACCACCTTTATAGTTTAATTACCATTTTTATTACCTACTTTAAAATTTTTGGTAAAATATACATAACATAAAA
>NW_017732353.1:131647-135766 GCF_001890085.2 Hipposideros armiger | reverse complement strand
TGCTGTGTGGAAGCAGCTCTTCAACTCCGCAGCAGCGCTGACATGATTCCTAGGGAATTACCTGAATCAAACTGGTCAGCTCTCCTGGGGTAGCCTGTGATGAGACTGAGGAACAACAGGCAGTTTTTCCTGAAGCAAATTGTGGCACAACTTGTTAGTTACTTGCCTTAATTGGTCAAGTTTTTACTTGTTTTCCTTTCAGAAAACAGATTTTCTATAAAAGGTATTTTACCTAGGTTATTTCATTCTTGCCCTAGGGCCTGGGGCAGACACTTTGCCAAAGTTAACTTGTGGAAGCTGGTTGGGAAGGTTTTTTTTTTGTTTTTTTTTAAGTGACATTGAAGATCTGGTATCCTTACTTTAAAATATTCACTGTGATGATTTCTTCTGATCAAGAAGTAGAGGTCTTTATTTAATAGGTTTATTCAGGAGGTTGGGAGGGGGTCTTTTCAAACTTGTAGGCTGAAAAGAAATTTATGTAAAGGGAGGTTTGGTAGGTGGGGTGAAATGCTGATACTTGTGGCAGATGAGATGAGGACAGTGAAGCTGAGCTTGTCTCCTCCTCTCCATTCTTCTACACCTTCCTTTCCCAGATGGCTTTCAGTTGAGAGTAAGTGCTAGTCCGTGGTAAAGGAATTTTATAACATCATCTCATTCTGGACTCTGCAGTCACTTTTGAACTTCAGGGAAGAAGCAAACCTGCAACCATAGTGGGGGTAGGAGTTGAAATATTAATATGGAAGAATTAGCAGACCTAGGTGGTTGCCTGTGAAGGGGAGTGGAGGTGGAGTAGTCTGGAATCCTGGGAAGGCTCTGGTGTATTTGGTTTTGGGCATGTGAGATAAAGGGAAGGGCCAATGACGATAGAGTCAAGTGATTAATGTTTACTGGTGGCCGATGATGATACATAGATGGGGTTCAGGAAAAAATGTGTCAGTCTGGGAAAGAAATATCATTTTTTAGCTTAATTTGCCAGAAGTTCAAGGATCGTACTGAGCTCTGATTCTTATCCTTAATCATTTTGATTAAACTTTAGATTCACTTAATTTGCCCAACTCAAGGGAAGAGGAGACACTGCTGTCATTTAGTTGTACCAGCCTTTCAATGAGAGTTTCCCTGTACGCATGAAAATTGGTCTAATTTAAGATTCAGTATGGTTGATGCTGTTTCATTCCCAGTGTGCCCTTGACCTAATTTGGATAATGCACTGGGGTTTCTCAAACTTCACTCACACATGTGCACTCTTATTTTTCAGATGGATTTATGATTTTACTTAAGTAGATTTGTCCTCATTCTAGGTAATGATATTTGTGAAGTCATAGGTGTGGTGTGCTAGTATAATAAACTACGTGTTAAAAATAAATTCATAATTATTAAAATATTATTTCACATACAGGTAAAATCACCATTCACATCAGTAGTATGGGAACTGCATTTTGGACAGCCCTTGATTAAAAGATAAATAGCATGGATAAATTTTGGTGATNACATTTAAGTTGCAATGTGCCCCAAACTATCCTGGAGATATAATAAAAGAAGTAGAAAATATTCAGATGAATATTTTTTGGTAGTAGTTGTGCTTTAACCCATTTCTTAAACTTCTCTTAGCCGCAATTTCTGGAAATGTCTCATGTGAAGATTTTTTTCTTTTTGCTTGAAAATAATGAAAATTTGATTTTAAAAAATGACAAGGAATGATTATTTTTCATAACTCAATATTTCATAACACATTTTGTCATTTTACCCTTACTTTTTTTTAAAAAAGATTTATTGGGGAATTATTGGAGGGGAACAGCGCTGGGGAATTGAGGAAGGGGAACAGACAAGTTGCTTTTTGTTCTTCAGTCTAGCTGTGGAGGACGTTGCTTCACTGGCCCATGTTGGTATTATTATTGCGCTCTTCCCGGGTGAGGCAGATCGGTTGTGGGCCACTGGATGGCTGCTCACGGTGGTTCTTGGCAGCTCACGCCGGCTGCCAGCCACTCACGGTAGCTTATGGGAACCCATTGCAGCTTCACTGCAGCCTACGCAATCGCCCGTGACTCACAGGCAGTCCAGCTCCAGGTTGAGTTGTTGTTCACCATCTTAGCTGTAGAGGGCACAGTGTTACTGGCCCTCATGTGGGATCTGAACCGGGGCCCTGCTGCTCAGAGCTGGCGTCCCAAGTCAGCTCTTAACCAACGTGCCACTCGGCCAGCCCTACCCTTACTTTTATATTGGCTATGAGCTAGAATATTCAGTAAATTAGCAAGGTCTTTTCCACAAGGTCTTTTTTTACAATTATAATTATAAACATAGTCTTTCTTACCCTTGTCTGAAAGTGTATTTTGCATAAAAGTACATTTCTAAAGCAATTTTTAATAGATTCTCAAATCTGAAAGATGAAATTTTGATGTTTCCTATCTTGCTTCTGTCTAGTTTCAGGCTTATAAAAATAAATCAAAGTGAAAAGAATACATAAGTTGAGTAAGGGTGAGTGCTAGCTAAGCTATAGTTATGTGTAACGGCTATTAAATATTCCAAAAACATGTCAAAAGCAGTCCTATAAACTTTTTTTCTTTGATTAGAGAAATGTTTAAGTGGACAACAAGAGCAGTTTACAAACTAGTTACATATAATGAGAACTATCTTTTCTAAAAATGCATGTATAGGTATATGTGTATGTGTATACACAGAAAAAACTCTGGAAATTCACCCCAAATGTTAAAACTGATTTTTTTTCCTGGGTCTTGAGATTTCATGGGATTATTATTTCTGTTTACTTATTTGCATTTTCTAATTTTCTTACAATGAATATGTATTTTGGACAGAAAACGAAGGGTTTCCTTTTTCCTTTTTTTTTTTTTTAATGTTTACTTAAATGTTACAGAGAATCAAATCTGGAGTGGAGGGGAGGACCAGAAAGCAAAGTCCAGGATGATTGCAAATGAAAGGTTCTCCAGATTGAACAGAATATGGGCAGGAGTCCATTTGATATTGGAGTGGTGTTTGTGTGTGGAAATTGTTTTCTGTTGTGTGAAATGCAATCATAGGAAAATAATGTGTAGTTGTTCTGCAAACTGAATTTTCCCCCTCTTGCTTCTAGAGACCTTCCTCTGAGAAATCAAGGTTTAGGCTTAAAGCAATTATGCACTGGGTAGGAAGGCCAATTCAAAGCAAAGAAGGAACATAAAGATCTCTGCCCATACAAGTACTATTTTCTCTCCTTGTTTAAATTTGAGGCCTCCTCTCCTGTTTTTTAATTCTCTTTCCTCTTAACAAATACCTAGGGCACTTTTTCTATGCTCATTAAATCATGGGAGAGAAAAAGAAGTCAGCACTGACCTAGGAGCTAACAATCTAACTGAGCAAAATAAGGCAAATATTTAAAAAGTTAACCAAAAATAGAGGGGCAGTGTATACCTAGGCATTAAATGATTTGACTTACACAGAGAAGTCCTAGAGCAGTTCAGGGAGTGACTGGTAACTTTACTGTGTGGTCATGGTCTAGATCAGCACTGTTTCATAGAACTTTCTACAATGATGGAAATGTTCCTTCTGTGCTCATTAGCACACTAGCCACTAGCCACATTTGCTATACTGAGTACCTGAAATGTGGTTAGTATGATTCAGGAATTGAATTAATTTTATTTAATTTAAATGGCTATATATAATTGGTAATTACCACATTGAAGACTATAGGCAAAGCTCTAGAAGGTACCAATAGTTAAAGTAGGACTTGTCCTGTTAGTTGAAGAAAGGGGAGGATTTGAATAGCTAATAAAGAAACGCATTCCAGAAGAAAAAGCATGAGTAAATTGTGCTCAGTTCACACTGAAAGTATGAAAGTATTTGGAGGCAGGTGTGTCAAAGTGTTTGGATGAGGGATTGTGATGGGTTGCTATACTGGGCAGACCATGCATCTCAGAGTTAGGATTTGAAGCTGTAGGTAACAGGGAATCTTGGATTTTTTTTGTTTGTTTTTTTGTTTTTTAAATTGAGGTATAATGTCAATTGACATATAACATTATACTAGTTTCGAGTATACAACATAATGATTTAATATTTGTATAATTATTTCTGATCAGTGGATAATGATAGCTCTTACCATATGCCAGGCATTATGTTAAGTGTCTCACA
>NW_017732353.1:127567-129039 GCF_001890085.2 Hipposideros armiger | reverse complement strand
ATGGCTAGGGCGAAGTCCTATGGAACGTATTACACCTTTTCCTTCCTGTCTCGTTTTACCTCACGGTTTTCCAGAAACAACTTGCTTCCCGGTTTGCCCGCCAAATCACCCCCTCCAACAGCGAGACTATTGGTTTGGCCCCTGGACTCGGATTGGCTGAAGGTTTACGCCTAAGCCAGGGATTGGAGGACGTTGGTTCCTTACGTATGCCCCGCGCCCATTGGTTCGTTTTCCCGGTTTCTGGGAGGAGTGGTTAGGGACGGTTTCCACCCCCTTGTTTACGGAGCGCGTAGTTGTAGCGCTCTCTGAGAGCTGGGGCTGCTTTCAAAGTTCCCTATTTAGCTTCTCAGACCAATTAGGTCTCTGCTCCACCCTCAACTTCTTTGCACGCCTCCCGCGTGGTACTGCCCTCACCTTTAGAGCGGCGGCGCGAACGGACGCCCGCCACGTTCCTCCGCTCGCGCTCGCTGGGCTGCTTCCCCTCGAGGGCGCGCTTGGTACGGCCCGCGCCGCCTCCTTTTCTCGCTGGGGTGGCTCCTCCCCTCTCGGGTCCGCGGCTCTTGGTGCCGCCCTGGAGAACCAGGTCATCGGCCGGTTCCCGTGAAAACAAAAACAATCGGCAGCGCGGCCGCGGGCTCCCGAACGCGGCAAGCGGGGGACCGGGGACGCGGGGCCGGGTGGGGTGAGCAACGCGGAGCGTACGCAACGCGCCGGGGGCCGGGCGCCATGGGGCAGGCGGGCACAGGCTGCGCGGGGCTCCCCCGGCGCCGGGACTAGCTTGCTCGCCGCTTCAGCAGCCCGTGCCGCCCGCCTGGGGGACGAGGAGCAGGACGCGGCCTCGGCCGGGCCCGGGACGAACGGCTGCAGACACCCGGGCGCCGAGGAGCCGAGCGCCGCCGCCGCCTCCGAGATGGATCAGTGCGTGACGGTGGAGCGCGAGCTAGAGAAGGTGCTGCACAAGTTCTCGGGCTACGGACAGCTCTGCGAGCGCGGCCTGGAGGAGCTCATCGACTACACGGGCGGCCTCAAGCACGAGATCCTGCAGAGCCACGGTAGGGCGGCCGGGGTGGGCGCGCGGGGCCGGGCCCACCCGCCCGCGCCCCCCAGGCCATGATTAGCCGGGAGGGGTGCCCTCGGAGAGCCGTTTCCCGCCTCCACGAGGCGCAGAGATCCTCAGACCCCCGTGACTTTTCCTGATCTTTCCCAATTTGACTCGAACCTGTCCGACCTGGTTGTTAATTAAGAGCGAGTGCGATCCACCCGGAAACCCATCCCGGAGCTGTGTGCTCCAGCCATGTTAAACGTGCGTGGGGATCGGTCCACCGCACCTGCAAATTGCCGGCCCCCGGTGTGGATGCCCCTTGTCCCTACTGGCCGGGAGGGTCTGAGTGATAAGAGGATAACTGCAGGAAGCACTTTCCTTCTCCCCTGCTCCAAATCCTTTTTCGGGGACTGACTTTCCTTTTTTTTTT
>NW_017732353.1:123032-125592 GCF_001890085.2 Hipposideros armiger | reverse complement strand
ATTTTATTTATTTTGAGTAGATAATGTCTTCAAATGGTATAAATTCAAGTGATAAAAAAGATACCCAGTAAAAAAAAAAAATCTTCCTCCTACTCTTTCTTATTCTTGGACCACTTAATTGGCCACCTCACAGACAAAAATGCTAATTTCCAGAAACACCTTTAAGGGAATTCAGAAGAAAAAAAATTTTTTTCATTATTCATTTTTACTTTGAAGCACTGGACATGTAATTCTACTTGCTGTGATTTAGGTTTAGTATTACCTCAATTTGCAAGTTAGTAAAGACAGCTTCATTTGTAGGAAGCTTCTAAAACTCTTTTTTTGTGTGTACTCCTGGTAGTAAAACTCATTTAAACCACGATCCTCCACCTTTATTTATCTCTCTGGTGAATCGAAGAGAATTGTTGCAGAACTGTTTTCTTTTTAAAAAATTTGTGGGTAACAGACTTCTGGCCAAGATGGTAGAGAAGGTAAAGGCTGTAACTTCCCTTACCTCATGACCACATCAAAATCACAACTAAACTATGAAACAGCCATCATTGAGAATTGCTTGAAGTCTAGTTGAACAGAAGTCCTATAACTAAGGATATATGGAAGCCATGTCAAGACTGGTAGGGGCAGAGACCTGGAACAAGTTGGTCCCTCACCAGTGTGTGGTGGTTAAAAATAGGGAGAAATATCTCGGCTGGAGAGCACCCCTCATCCCCCCCGCAGGAGTGAGGGGTCCCAGCCCCACTCCAGGCTTTCCAGCCTAGGGCTCCAGTGCCTGGAAAAGAGGTCTCCATAACTTCTGGCTGTGAAAACTAACAGAAATTACTGCTGAGACAGAGGGTGCTGGAATCCCAGGCTTTTCTCTTAAAGGGTCCGCACACAAACTTACTCACTGATCAACTAACTTGCTCTGAGCTCCAGCGCTGGGGCAGCAGCTGGAAAGGCACCAGGGACTTACAGGGTGGAACTGAATTGTTTGGCTTCAGGACAAGGGCTGGAGGGGCAGCTTTCTCCTAGACAGAAGTGCTAGCGGAAGCCATTGTTCCTTTGTTGAGCCCTCCCCGACCCAGCCTGCACACACAGGTGGCCTCCATATCTGAGTCTCCGTTAACCTGACACTGTTCTCCTTGCCCCTGGTGATTCCCACCCAACTTGTGGGCCCACCCAGCCTCTTCCAATGGCTTTTCCATACAAACTGCCTGTCTTGACTTATGCTGCAGACTTTGCTAACATCTCTCAAGGTTTGCAAGCCCCAAACCAGTAGCATCTGGCCTTGGCATCCCCTGTACCACTTGCTGAGCAGCCCTGATCCCAGCACTCATGGCAGCTGGCCCAGGTTCGCAGCTTGGGCCACCCAGGACACCTACTACATAAGGCCACTCTGCTAACACCAGGAGACTTAGCAGCTCTACCTAATACATAGAAACGAATACAAGGAGTCAGCCAAAATGGGGAGACATGTGCCAAATGAAAGAACAGAAAAAAGCTCCAGAAAAACAATTAAACTAAAACGGAGACAAGCAATCTATCAGATGCTGAGTTTAAAACACTGATTATAAGGATGTTCAGTGATCCCAGTGAAAACTTCAGTAAAGAGATAGGAAATAAAAAAATGGAGATAGAAAACAAAAAAAAAAGTCAGAAATGAAGAATACAATAACTGAAATGAAGAATACATTAGAGGAAATCAACATTAGATTAAATGAAGTAGAGAATCGAATCAGCAATTTGGAAGATAAGGAAGCAGAAAATACCCAGTCAGAACAGCAAAAAGTAAAAAGAATGAGGATAGTTTAAGGGGCTTCTGGGACAACATCAAGCGTACCAACCTTCACATCATTAGGGTACCAGAAGGAGAAGAGAGAGAACAAGGACTTAAAAGCCTATTTGAAGAAATAATGATGGAAAAGTTCCCTAACCTGGTGAAGGAAATAGACATACAAGCCCAGGAAGCGCAGAGAGTCCCAAACAAGATGAACCCAAAGAGGCCAACATCAACACACATCATAATTAAAATGCCAAAGGTTAAAGACAAAGAGAAAATCTTAAAAGCAGCAAGAGCAAAGCAGTTAGTTACCTACCTACAAGGGAGCTCCCGTAAGACTCAGTTGATTTTTCAGTAGAAACTTTGCAGGCCAGAAGGGATAGGCAGGAAATATTCAGTCATGAAAAGCAAGGACCTACAACCAAGATTACCCAGCAAAGCTATCATTTAGAATCAGATAAAGAGCTTCCCAGACAGCAGAAAACTGAAGAAGTTTATCACCACCAGATCAGTATTACAAGAAACGTTAAAGGGATTTCTTTAAGAACAACAAGAAAAAAAAAAGATAAAAAATATGAATAATAAAATGGCAGTAATTACATATCAACAATTATCTAAATGTAAATAGATTAAATGCTCCATTTAAAAGACATAGGGTGGCTGAATGGATAAGAAAACAAGACCCATACATATGCTGCTTACAAGAGACTCACTTCAGATCGAAAAGACACACAAAGTAAAAGGATGGAAAAAGATATATCATGAAAATGGAAACAAAAATGCTGAAGTAGCAATACTTATATG
>NW_017732353.1:114582-120410 GCF_001890085.2 Hipposideros armiger | reverse complement strand
CTTAAAGAATTGAGATTAGAATTTCCAGTAGGACTTGAGGCTTTTAGAAATATATACTTTCACCTTATTTGGATTTGGTGATTGTATGGCTGAGCTCAGAATGGCTCTTTGGGAATACTGGGGAGTCGATAATAAGGCTTATCTTGCTAAATCTATCTCCATTTAAGATTGAGGCCTGAATACTGATTTCTTATTGTACTGGGATACAGTCTGCTGTGTGTTATCTTTGATGAGTTTTGCTGTATCTGTGGACCCATACAGATTTTAATACCTTATCATTGATATATGAAGACATTTGGGAGGAGATAGGAGAGACTTCTTTAAAAAGAAATTAGGGCCTCAGTCCTCCAAGAACTTGGAGGCCAATGAAGAGATAAGAAGATGAGTCTGCTCTTGTGGAATTAAATACAGTTTTGCCCTTGAGCTCAGGAGATCTGGATTTGAGTCCTTTCTCTGCCATTGACTGGTTATACAATCTTGCTTAGCCTGTTTCCTTTTCAGTAAACTGATAACTTATATCACAGTTATGGGAATTAAATAGATAATAGATGTGAACTGGCTTTGAAATCTGTAAAACAAGGTGTATTTGTTATTTTTAAGGTCTGTGCCTTTAATCAGTGTTAAGCACTGTTTTAGTTGAGACACTTTGACTCTTCAGATATATTTATTACTGGTGTATATTAAATACCATTCTGTGCCCAGGGAATGTATCTGCTTAATATTGTAAAGAATACTCAAAATGTACAATATAAGAAACAGAGTCTTCAAGAAACTTTAGTTGGATAACAAGACCAGACTTTTATGTTTGAGAGGTGGGGGCGGGGACCAAGGCCATGGCACAGTATATACCGTATTTCCCCTTGTGTAAGATACTCCCATGTATACGATGCACCTTAATTTGGGGGCCCGAAATTTGAATATAAATGTACTACATAAAGTTATTGAACTCAAGTTTTATTCATCATAAAAAAGTAAGATTCGAAAAAAGCAGGAAATGCAAGAAAAAAACCCCCTACAACCACTGTATAAGACGCACCCAGTTTTTAGACCCCAAATTTTTTGAAAAATGGGTTTTATACATGGGGAAATACGGTATAACAGTGCTTCTGGCTGGCACAAATACTAGCAGTTTAGAAAAATGGGAAGAGAAGGAGCCCTTAGAAAGAACTACATGGGGAACTTTAGATAGGGCACCTGGTCAATAGTGGTTAAACACTGGTTATAGTTGAAACTGGGTTAAGTCTTTTGGGAGTTAAAAAGGACAAGCAATTGTTCTCATGCTCTAAGAACTTTCTATCTAGTTAGGGACATGAGACTGATAATGTTTTTAACAAACACAAACAAACAATGCCCTGTAATACAAGGCCATATACAGACAGTTCCTGATTTAGATGGTTTGACTTAGGAATTTTTTGACTTTACAGTGGTGTGAAAGCAATATACATTCAGTAGAGACCATACTTAGAGTTTTGAGTTTTGAATTTTGATCTTTCCCTGGGCTGGTGATATGTGCTAGGATACAAGATGCTGACAGCAGCAACAAGCCACAGCTCCAATCAGCCATGTGATCACGAAGGTAAACAATTGATACTCTACAGTATATTCATTGTGTTAGATAATTTTGCTCAACTATATGGTAATATAAGTGTTCTGAGTACGTTTAAGGTAGGCTAGGCTAAGTTATGATGTTTGGTAGGTTAGCTGTATTAAATGCATTTTCGACTTATGATATTTTCTATGATGGGATTATCTGGAAATAACCCCATAAATTGAGGAGCATCTGTATATAGGGCAAATGCTGACTGAGTGGTACAGACTAGACGGGGTAGGGGTTGAGACAGGGAGAGACTCTTCCAACCTGTGGAAAGTTTCAATAACAAATTGAGTGTGGATAGTAGGAAGATAGGATGGGGCGCCAGGAGAGGAGGTTGGTAAGAACAAAGGTGCAGGGGAGTGAGAGTACAAGAGATGTTCTGGGAACAGTGGAAGGCCAGGGTGGGGAGAAATGGAGTAAGAGAATTAAAATTAAATTGGAATCAGGTTTTATATAGTCATGGCTACCAGGGAAAGTTAGGCTGGGAAGATACTGAATGAGTGGGGTTGGGGGAGTGATCTTTGATTTAGAGACCAGTTGTCGGCAGCATTTAAGCTGGTTGGAGTTGGGAGTGAGGTTTGGCTAGAAGACTAGTTAAGGTAAAGTTAGGTTTCAACATATATTTGATAAAATAGGGACCCGTCTTTGGGTAGTCATGGTAGAGCTGCAAGGGGAACCCATGCATAGGATTCCTGAGGGAAGGAATTACCAGGACTTGGTGCATGGAATAGATGGAGTCTGGCAGAGTGGGAGAGAAAGGCTTGAGAAAGGAAAGGTTAATAATCTAAGGTTTTAAACATGAGTAGACAATTATGGAACCAGGAAGAAAATCGAAAGTTGAGGAGAGGAGAAGGTGGAAATTGGAGTTTGATTTTTAAATACAAAATCCAAATTTAAGTGTTAAAACCTTATGTGGTTCAGCCATTCATTTCAAAGATAAAGTGATAGTAGGTACCTAGAGATAATTCTCTACATTTTGAATTCGAAGGGAGTGAATAGATTCTCTAAAATGGACTATCTAGCAGACATTTAAAAACTTTGTACCTACATCCTCTTTTTCTTCTCTGTCCAGTTTTTGCCTTGTAGTCTACTTTTTTGAAGCCTTGCCTTTCTTCCCAATGCCAGTCATTTTGGTCTAGCTCTGTGCTCCAGGAGCACCATTAATCTGTACCATGTAATTTAGCTCTTAAATATAAACTTTTTTTTTCTTTCTCATGCTTGGTTTTGCAGCACACTAGGCTGTGATTTGGTGAGTAGATCAGAACACTTATGAAACAAACTGAATTGAGTCAACTTCTGAAGAAGATAAAACTTGAAGTTACTGGGAGCTGCTATTTTATATTATGACTGCTTTTTAAAATTCTGTTCATGGATCTAATAAAATCTTGATCTCTAATATTTCAGCTCTAACAGAGCTGAATCCACTCTTCTGTCCGGGGTTGACTGACAAAATACTATACTTTGCAGATTTACTATTAACATACTGAAAAAGTTTGTTTTCAGTGTGTATTTCCTGTAGTAAAATAATGAATATGTTCTATTTATGCCTTTTCCTTCCTCCTCTGAGTAAATCTCAGTTGAGCAACTGCTGTTCCTAGGTGCTGAGGTAGCTCTTAAGCATAAAACTAATAGGCCAGTTTAGTTTGCTATTTATAGTATGAAATAGTCCTTGCATTTTTTTTAATACTAACCTTACCTTTTCAAGTTTTTCTATTTTAATATTTTACAAGCATATCCATGTCCACCTTGTCAACTACTTCTTTAAAATCAATCTTAGACCCTTTTATCCGTTTTACTCCCATCCTAAATTTCCTAATCTCTCTAGAACACAATCTGTACCCTGAACACTGCTGACACAGGCATTGGTGCTCAATAAATATTGAGTCTAAGTGTCATGGTTACCCCCTCCTTTTTTTTTTTTTTATCTAGGCAAAGAACTTTATTAACATTTGTTTCAAACTTTATTCCCAAGCGTCTTCATCTTAATTAGCTGCAAAGAATGACTTGTGTATAAGCAAAAACTGAAAAGAGCTGCAGTGTCCAAGGGGCTTGGGCTTAAAAATATTAAGAGATCAAGATTTTTATCAGATCCATGAACAGAATTTTAAAAAGCAGTCATAATATAAAATAGCAGCTCCCAGTAACTTCTTCAAGTTTTATCTTCTTCAGAAGTTGACTCAGTTCAGTTTGCTTCCTTCTTGGAAGCCTCACCAAAATTCTCCACAAGATCTGGAACTTCACCATCATCATCCTCTCTGGTAGCAAGTGATGCTTTTCCGTTCCCAGATGGTTTGTGCAGAGCTTCGGCCAGTCTCCTGAAGCTAGTCAGACTGTTGGCACTGAGCTGGTTTAAGATGGCTGGGTAGCTCTTCTGTCAGCTGCTTGGTCTCAGCGTGGCCTCTGATGGTGAGAGTGTTCGCTGCCAGAGAGGCTTGAACTTCAGGGTTGTTCAAGTGGATCACTGCTCCTTGGTTTGTGAACACAGTCACCTCTTCAATACCAGAGAGATTGATTACCCCTAACTTCTTCAAAGAGAATTGAAGTTTTTTTATTGTCTGCTGTAGCTTTTCTGTGAACCACCTTCTTTCTGCGAGCAGTTCCTTTCCCACTGNAAACAAGCTCATAGAGCATTTTGATGGTTGCCAGATTGTGGGGTGGGGTTGGGAGGATGGATGAAGGGAGGAGGGGATTAAGAGATACAAATTGATAGTTACAAAATAGTCATGGGGATGTAGAGTATAGCATGGGGGATATAGTCAGTAGTATTGTAATAACTATGGTGTCAGATGGGTACAGGATTTATTGAGGTGATCACTTTGTAAGTTATATAAATGTCTATAATCACTGTGCTGTACACCTGAAGCTAATATAATACTGTATGTCAACTATAATTGAAAAAATACTTAAAAAAATTTGAGGGTGACAAATGAGAGGTAAGTAGGCAATTAAGTATGAAAGGAGAAAACAAATTATGGTGATCACATTTTAAATTTCTGTGATGTATCATAGGTAGACAGAAAGCAAAGGTCCAGGGTCACGTGTTAAGTGTAACTTTTCATTTTAGAATTTGGGTTGTATATATTATACATATGTATTGAAAAGTATGCTTATATATAAATTCTTTGTGCTTTTCAGAGCCTACCAGTGTTAAATGAATGTAAAAAATGGATCAGGGTTTGGTGGACTAATGGTTTGTTTACTTATTCAGGCTTATTCTTTAGTGTACTTGGGGCAGGGACAGAGCCTGGTCTCCCGTTTGTTAACATTTTGCTAAATACTTTTTACTAAATACTAACAAGACACTGTTGCAGGAATAATGACTAAGTTTTGAATTGAATAAAATTTGATATCTACATTTAACATCTAGCCTGGAAAGTAGCAGGTAAGTAGGTCAGAAAAGTTCGAGTGGATAACAGTAGCCATTGTTCAAATACTCTTAAGAGGAGAATAGACTAGTAACCAAACTACTTGAGTTATTTTAGATGGTGAGAATAATGGGTCATTGTTGGTATTTCCAGTTGGGTTTAGAAGTAGATTTAACTTTTTCAGCCATTCCTTTCCAGGCTCATTTAAGAGATAATTCTTTGTTATTTGACCACCTTATTCATTCAGACTAGTATGTTAATTGGGAATCTTTTGGTTGAAGGTGGCAGAATAGTTTTAAGTTAAAATGGAATTTGTTGGCTCATAACTAAATAGGTGGAGGTTAGGCCAGGCTGGCTCCAGGGGCACAAAGGATGTCATGAGGACTGGTCTTATTCTCTTCTCAGCTGTGCTTTCCATGGTTGGCTCATTCTTAAAGGAGCTTTTTTCCCATATGGACTTAAAGATGGCCAATGGAGCTCATGTCACCTTTACTGCTAGGGACCCCAAAGACAGGAACATGCCTTTGTCTGTATTTCCAACAAAATTATCAGGGACTACCTCTGTTGTCTTGGTTTGGGTGATATAAGCCTCTCCCTGAATCAATAGCTGGGGCCAGGGCATGTCATTCATTGGTCACCTTGGTCTGTGCTTTCCCTGTGTAGGTAGATGTATGGTCATGTGATCCACTATTGAATCAGATAGAGGAGAGAGTTCTAGAAAGGAAAACTTGCACCTAGGACAAAAGTCTACTTTAGATATATATGTTATAGTTGAGTTACATTAATAGCATTGTTCTTTGAGATGTTTTCTTGGCTAGTCTAACCTTTATTTCTCAGCTTTTGCCTTGCCTCCTAACTATAATGTTCGT
>NW_017732353.1:108771-109702 GCF_001890085.2 Hipposideros armiger | reverse complement strand
TCTTAGTGATGCCTAATCTTTGGGCTTTTTCTATTTTATTTTTTGTTTTAAGGGACTAACCTAGAATGGACTCTGGATTATAGCTCTATGAGAGCTGAGCTTTCTTTTAGGTATAATTAGGATTATCTTTACTAAATAGATTTCTTTGTATTTATCTACATCAAAACTGTGTGCCATTTTGCTTTCCACTTAATTCCAAATTTAGCCCTCTGCCCATTTTATGGAGTTAACTTTTAATAATTCAAAAGAGCTAAAATGCAATATGTGTAATATTTATAAACTGGTATATTTAACATTTTTCCTACCTCCAGAATATTCATAATAATGTTAAGTCAGGTCTTTGTGATTTCTGGGGACTCCTGCTATTTATTTCTACCCAAATTCTCTAGTTTTAGATCGTGAGGTTTTCAGCCCTTTTGGAAATCTGAATAATTATCATCACGCCAATGTGTTTCTGTATTGTGCCTCACCATTTTTTTATAGAGTGCCCTTAATTATAGTGGGTCTCATCTCTCATGTGTTTGACTCCTAGGCAGCATGTACTTCATGGTGTAATTGAACCTTTAAATTACCTTCTATAAACCAAATGAGCAGACATATCAGTGTTGTAGCTGATATGTCTATATCAGCTGCCTATCAACCAGCTGTTTAGTTTTAGCAGTTATCTTTTTTTTTCTTTTTTTTTTTAATTGGGGAGTTGGGAGAGGGGAACAGTGCTGGGGAATGGGGAAAGGGGAACAAACAAGTTGCTGTCCTTTTGTTCTTCAGTCTAGTTGTGGAGGATGTTGCTTCACTGGCCCATGTTGGTATTATTGTGCCCTTCCTGGGTGAGGCAGATCGGTGGCCAGACTCTGGATGGCCGCTCACGTTGGCTGCTGGCCACACACAGTAGCTTATGGCAGCACACTGCAGCAGAGGCTGCAGCCTACGC
>NW_017732353.1:85701-108595 GCF_001890085.2 Hipposideros armiger | reverse complement strand
GCATGTGGGATCCAAACCGGGGCCTTGTTGCTCAGAGCTGGTGTCCCAAGCCAGCTCTTAACCAGCGTGCCACCCGGCCGGCCCCAGTGTTATCTTTTTTTAACAGTGTGTGCACAATTATTTGAGGGTTCCCCCTATATCATAAAAATAAGTATTAAAATTAAAAATTCAAATACTGAGGGGGCGGCCAGTTGGCCTAGGTGGTTAGAGCGCGGGCTCATAACACCAAGGTTGCTGGTTCGATTCCCACGTGGGCCAAGGAAGGAGTTGCGCCCTCCACAACTAGATTGAAGACAACTAATTGACTTGGAGCTGATGGGTCCTAGAAGAATGCACTATTCCCCAATAAAATTTCTTTAAAAAAAGCAAACACTGAGTAAGGATGAGAAACAGTTTTCAATCTTAGTGATGGGTTTTTCTTGCTTATATTGGATGGCCCAAAATACTGAGTAAATCTTGTCACATAGTTGGACATATGATTATCTTAAGTCAGTGTGATCAGTAATGTAGGAAAATAATTGAACAGATATATGTACAAAATGCTAAACTGTATTGAAGGTTATTTATAAAACCAATGTGTAAATAGGAATTTTATGATTTCTCACTTTGTGAGAACACGACACCCCTTTTAGTATGTAAGTTTGTTTTACTTTCCTACGTTCTGGCTTGGGATACACTTTTACAGGAACACATTATTATGTATTAAATTGATGTATTAAAGTTGAGATGTATTTCATTTCTTTGACAAACCTTGGGATAATCTTTTAGAAACAAGGAAACTGGCTCAAAACACAAGCCCATGAATTCTTATTCCAAGTCTTTATCTACATGTTTAAAGTTGGGTTTTTTTTTTTTTCTTTTTTTGGGGGTTGTTATCTGGAAGAGAAAATAAACTTATAACTGGGTTAGCTCTATTTTGTGGGTATGTTTTATTTGAAAATTGGTGTGTGTGTATTGACCGATATATTTGTTTGATATTGGGAAAATTTAGGCTGTAGTGCTATTGTGTAGTGCGCAATAGAGTGGAGGTTTGGGGAGCTGCTGAGTGTGAAACTGGTGGCAGTTTCAGAGGATGTTGGTTCAGAGTGCCATCAGTAGTGCCAGTCTGCAGTGCTGGCCTTGAAATTGAAAATATGTAATACATAATTTATTACTTTTCTGTTCATTCGGTAAGTAGTTACTGAAGGCCTGATATGTGCCAGTTACCATGTTAAACAGTGGGGATTAAAAATCTTATTTCCTGTCTTTAATTAATATTTGGGGGGTGATAGACAAATAAATATTTACAAGGAAATGTGAAATCCTGATAGGGAAGTATTTATAATGAAATGTGAAGCCCTGATTGAGAAGTACAGGATGCTATCGAAATAGATATTTTTCTAATTAGTTGTTTCAGTGAAACTAATGGACATAAATGCTGAAATGGCTCTGCAGGGAAGACCACGGGCAGAGCTTGAAGTCTTAGCTAAGCTCTCTAAAAACAGTTTGGGGTTTAACTCAGATATGTTTAATTCCGTTTGGCAAGTGTCTGATTTTGGAGGAAGCCATGACTATTCCAATATCTGAGAATATTGCTCTTAAAACCTGTTTGTAAAATAAAAGGTGCTATTCTGTTGTAGTGGAAGAAAATTAACTTAGACCAACCATGTGTGTTGGTTCTTTGCTGAAAATAAAATCTTTTATTGACGTGGTAATTATTTTACCTGTTGAATCAAGTCATAATAAAAAGGACTTTATAAAAAAACAAAGAAAAAAAAAGGGACCTTACTTGTATGGTACAGCCACTTTGAAAAACAGTTTGGTGACTTCTTACAGAACTGATCCTACTCTTACCATAATATGTAGTGATCAAACTCTTTGGTATTTACCCTAAGGAGCTGAAAGCTTATGTCCACACAGAAACCTTACCTGGACATTTATTTATAACAGCTTTAGTCATAATTGCCAAAACCTGGAAGCAACCAAGATGTCCTTTAGTAGGTGACTGCAGTAAATCGAGACAGTGGAATTCAGCATTATGAAGAAATGAGCTACTAAGGCATGAAAAGACATGGAGGAACCTTAAGTGCATATTACTCAGTGAGAGAAACCAATCTGAAAAGGCTGTATATACTGTATGATTCCAACCATGTGACGTTCTGAGAAAAGCAGAACTAGTGAGATAAAAAGATCAGTGATTGCCAGGGGTAGGGTGGAGGGAAGAGAGATGAATAGGCAGAAGAGCACAGAGGGTTTTTAGGGCAGTGAAAATGCCCTGTATGATATTATACAGATGGCTATGTACCATACATTTGTCCAAACCCACAGAATGTGCAACACCAAGAGTGAACCCTAATGTAAACTATGGGCTTTGGGGGTGAGTATAATGTGGCAATGTAGGTTCATCCTTGGCAAAAAACTAACAAAAAAACCCCCAACTTCTGGTGAGTGATGTTGATATTAGGGGAGGATGTGCATGTGTGGGGGCAGGGGTTATATGGGAAATCTCTGTACCTCCCTCTCAGTTTTGTTACAAACCTAAAACTACTCTGAAAGAAAAAGTACCTGTACTAAAAAAAAAGAAAAAGTACTTAATGGTGACTATAAATGATGAGCACTGTCTCAGAACTGTTTCATTCATTGTTGTACATAGGGCCTGAGTCCAGGGAGGTTTATTGCATTGAAAGACACAGTTGGCACAGGACTTCACCCTGGGGAAAAAGTGACCACCACAGTGGCCATTGTCCTGGATTCCAGCATTCACCTTCAGATTGGGTGTAATCATGGTAAAGATGGCCGTCACAGTAGTTCCTCACAGCTTTACTTCTAGGAACTGAATCCAGTTAGATTTCTTTCACAGAAAGGTTCTCCTAGAAGCAGGTTTTGTTTTCAGACAGAGAAGACAAAAGAACATTGGAACTCTCTCTTTAGGATTTAAAAGTTTGGTTTTACTCAGTTTGGTTATTACAGTGATTTTCAAACCTGTTTTTACTTTTGGCTGTTTTCCACTGAATCCATTTGAAAATGCATTAGTGGAATCTTTGTCTCTGAACAGGGCTTTCCCAGGGTTCTCTTTCAGATTATTCCATTATACTTTTCTTGCGCTTCCAAATACTTTGTAGAAATTATTTTACCTTGGAGCATACCGAGAACTCTGTGTTAATTAATTGATCTTATACTATCAGTATCTATCATTTATAAACTTAAAAACCAAAAAGTATTAGGACTTATAGATAGTAAAGAAAGAAGAGATAATAGCAGCATCAAACTCCAGATATATAAGTTGCTAAGATTTGAAAATATCTATGGATTTCAAGTTTAGGACATAGAAGTTAAGTTGGTAAATTCCAAATAACCTTTCTTCTCCAGCTTGGTCTCTGATTTTTCTTCTCTAAGTTGTTGTTTGCTGTCTGTTGACTGTAGAAACAAACATGTCTGGATGGATAGGAGTTATGGCTTGCTTTTTAAAGTTTCTTTTTAAATTGAGATATATTCACATACCATAAAATTCCACCCTTTTGAAGTATACAGTTAACTAGCTTTTAGTATTTCAGAGTTGCACACCCATACCCAGAATATTTTCATTACTTCCCAAAGAAACCTCATACTGACAGTCACTCTCCATTTCCCCCGTCCCCCCAGCCCCTGGCAACCATGAATCTGTCTGTAGATTTGCCTGTTCTGCACATTTCATATATAGAATCACATAATATATGGCCTTTTGTGTCTGGCTTACTTCACTTAACAATGTTTTCAAGGTTCATCCATGTTGTAGCATGTATCAGTGGTTCATTTCTTTTACAATAAATGGTTAAAATAATATTCCATTGTGTGGTATGCCACATTTTGTTTATCCATTCATCATTTAGATTGTACTTTTTGGCTATTATGAATAATGCTTCATGTACAAGTTTGTGTGTGGACATGTTTTCAGTTATCTTGGTTATCTACCTACCTAGGAGTGGCATTCCTGGGTCATATGGTAGCTCTGTTTAACTTTCTGGGAAACTGTCAAAGTGTTTTCTATAGCTGCTGCACCATTTTACATTACAGCAGCAGTGTATGAGGATCCTAAATTCTCCACATCCTTGCCAGCACTTGTTGTCATCCATCTTTTTCATTATAGCTATCCCACTGGGTCTGAAGTAACTTACTGGTTTTTTTTCTAAATTAAAATTTATTGGGGTGACAATGGTTAGTAAAATTACATAGGCTTTCAAGTGTACAATTCTGTAATACATCATCTATATATCACATTGTGTGTTCACCACCCAGAATAGTTCTCCTTCCATCACCGTATGTTTGACCACGTTTACCCTCATCTGCCACCACCAGCCCCCTCTTATTGTAGTTTTGATTTGCATTTCCCCATTGACTAATGATGCACAGCATCTTTCCCCGTGCTTATTGGTTATTTGTATAACCTCTTTGGAAAAAATGTTTATTCACATCCTTCATTTTTTGAGTTACTTGTCTTGTTATGGTTGAGTTGTAAGAGTTATTTATGTGTTCTGGATATTAGACCTTTATCTGATACATGATTTGCAAATATTTTCTCCCATTCTGTGGGTAGTGTTTTCACTTCCTTGATAGTGTTTGAAGCTCAAAAGTTTTTAGTTTTGATGAAGTCCAGTTTAATTTTTTTTTTGCTTGCTTGTGCTTTTGATTTCATATCTGTGTAATCCAGAATCATGAATACATCCATTTTCTTATAAGAATTTTTATTTCAGCTTTTAGATTTAGTTCTTTATTCCATTTTGGGTTAATTTTTATATATGCTATGAGTCTTTATATGTGGATATCTAGTTATCCCAGCACTATTTGTTGAATATGGCTATTTTTAAAACTGTTTTTCCCCTTTATTTACTGTCAGTCCAAATACTTATATTAATAGTGCTTGCAGATGTGCAAGGCATGTGATAAGACTGCGGAGTATACAGTTTCAATAAGAACCTTGTCTTCCCTTCAGGACTTAGATCTAGTTGAGGCTGATGATAGCAAGATACATGAAGTTGTTAAATGGTATATATTGATAATTCAGTGTCAGAGGAGTGGTGGAGAGAACAGAATTCATTAGGAATTGAGAAGACCAAGTAAGTCTATGTGCAGAGAGTTTCATGATGGAGATGAAGACATTAAGGTCAAGTAAGGTTTAGATATAGAAAGACCACAAATGGTCAGAGCAGAACTACTGAAGCAGTTATAATTTTTTTTGTCCCAGAGTATCTATGGAACACCTTTTAGACAGATTTTGAAATTTTCCTAAATTATTAGGTCTTCTCTTGGCCTAAATTATGTTGTTAGAAGTTGGAATCACCTGATATATACTTCGTGCTATTATACTTAGAGATAAGGCAGTTTCTATTTTTTTGGTCACCCCATATTGGATTGGTTACCTGCCGGTACTATCTTGTATTTGCTTATCTTTTTATTTTCTCAGTGGTTGTCTCTGAGCCAGACTTTCTATATTCTGTCTTCATAGTCCCTGCAGCCTTCTAGGATTTCTTTTTTTGAAACCCTAGAGATACTGTTCTTGACATGGTCACTGATAACTTCCACATTGTAAATCCAGCGGTCAGTTCTCAGTCCACCTCTGTCTGACATAGCAGCATATTTAACACAGTTGGTAACTCCCTCCTCCTTGACATGTTTTCTTCACTTGCCTTCCCTAACACCATGCTTCCCTGATTTTCCTCTTAGGTCACAGTTAGTGTCTCAGTAGTCTTTGTTAGTCTCCTTTTCCAGTTCTCCTTCATCTCGGCCTCATCTTGGAGTTCCCAGGACTCTCCTTTTATCACTTCTTTGTGTCTACACTGACTCTCTAGGTGATTTCATTTAGTCTCATGGCTTCAAGTATTATCTGTATGCCAGTGACTCACAGATTTGTATATCCCGCCCAGCCCTTACTCTTGAACTCCAGGCTTGTATATCTAGCTGATTCCTCCCTGTATGCACTGGGGTGACTGTCACTTAACATCTCAAATTTAACAAGCCCCGCCCGCCACACTGAACTCTTTATCTGCCCCTTTCCCTTATACCTGCTCAGGCTTTAGTCTTTTTCATCTTACTTAAAGACAATTCCATCTTTCTGACTCAGGCTAAAAACCTTGGAGTCATCGGTGAGTCCTTTTGTTCCCTCATATCCAGTCAGGAACGCCTACTGGCTTTACCTTCAGAATGCAACCGTTCTCACCACCTCCACATCTAACACCCTGGGCTGAGCCCTTGTCATCTCATCTGGATTGCTATCACAACCTCCTGACTTATCTTTCTGCTTCTGTTCTTATACTCCTATCATTAGCCAGAATGACCATATTACATGTTATGTTGAAACTGGAGGCCAAAATGAGTCTGGGGCTCGTGCTGCCTGCGCCGCTCAGCCAATAAACCAGCACAGGAGTTGGGTCATAGAATAAGTGTTTATTATCAGAGCATCAGTGGTCTGAAAAGGCAGCAGGTTAACACCTTCAAAAATTGCCTTAACATTCTCAGACTAGCCTGGGATATTTAAAGGAAAATCTGGGCGTTCCTCCAGAGGCTACATGAAGGTTCCGGGGATCTGCATGGAGCCTCCCCTCTGACGATGTGGCTTTCTAACGTGGTCACCAACCCAGAAGCAGTGATCACAGTAACCTGGGAAGAAAGCTAGGCCATAAAGATTGTAATCGGCAAGCATATAGTGGTGGTGGTGGTGGTGGGGGCACTGTGACTAGTAAGCAAGCATAAGTTTCAGGGTAATTATCTAAAGCAGGGAACTGGGACAGGGGACATTCCAAGCTCAAACCTCAGGGAGGGGGGTTGAGCAATTGTTAAGCTCTAGAGGAGGGAGAGGCAAGGCCAAGGACATTGCAAGGCCTCTTTTGTGGGGGGCCCTGTTTCAGTGTCAGTTTATGTACCTGCTGTGCTCAAAAGCTGGCAATGGATAATCCCTTTCACTCAAAGTAAAAGCCAAAGTCTTTACCATGCCCCAAAGGCCCTGCAAGAACAGGACCCCCATTATTTCTTGGACTTCTGTCCTCCTGGTTTCCTTTGCAGGAATTCTACTTTAGTCACATTGGCCTCTTCACTATTCCATTAATAGTCTAGGTATATTTCTGCAATAGGGCTCTTTTGTCCCCTCAGGCTGGAATGCCTTCTCCTGTAGGAGAGGAAAATCATTTTCCTTCTATCCTTGTGAGTTTTGGGCTGCAACCCTGTAATAAAAGATAGATTAACAAGAGAAAAACAAGTTTATGAACATGTACACCTCATGTATACAGGAAGATACCTGGGGAAAAATGAATAACTCAAAGAAGTGGCTGAAAATTGAGGCTTCAGTACCATCTTCAGCTAAACACAAAAGAAAGAAAGGTGTGGGGAGTCGCTACAGGAAGGTTACCAGGAAATGCACAATAAGCAAGAGTCTGGTTTGGTTTGTTATGCAGGTAAGTCGTGCCTTCTCAGTTGATAAAAGTTTTTTTGTGATTTAGAGCCATCCTTCTCTTCCTGGTAGAGAGGGAGACACCCTTACAAATGTAGATTTCTTTTATTAACGTAAATTTCACTTATAACAGGGTAACTTCTACTCTGTCTTCAGAGATCTCCTTTGTCTCCTGTTTCTCAAAGTAAATATTATGCTAAAGAAGCATATTTTGGGGTGGCATATTCTGCTACCCTTCACCTTTAAGTAAGGCTTGAAAGAAGGCTTCAAGAAATGACATTGCTCAAATGTCATTTTCTCAGTGAGGCCTACCACGTCTACCCATTTTCAAATTGCAGTTGCTTAACCATATACTCCCATCTCTTTTACTCTGCTTCCCCACCCCCAGCATGTGTCATCTTTTGTCATATAATTGATTTATTTTGTGTATTGTTCATCTTGTTCGCCAGAAGGTTAGGGCAGGAATTTTTGGTGGTTTTGTTTCACTGCTACACCTATCATGTAATGAGAGCTCAAGAAATATTTGTTGAATGAATGAACATACTAGGGCTACTGTACTTTTGGGCTTGTTCTTGTTCAAATTCTTGGGCCCCATCTCATACCTCTTGAATTAGAAACTCGGGAAACGGGGGTCTAACTACTTTGTTTTAACTAGGCCTCCAAGTGATTCTGATGCAAATTAAAATTTAAGAATCAGTGCTATAGAATATTGAGTAGGATTTCAGAAGCTAGGCCTTTTGCTTACAGGTGGAGGTACGGATGTAGATATACAAGGTAATTGACAGATATAACTGAATTTGTCCCCCCTCCCTCCCTGTCTCCCTCATTCCCTTCTTCATTTTTCTTGAGGAGGTAACACAGGGAAAATGGATATAAATTATAGTAACTTCCAGTTCATTTATTATATGAATCAAGGGTCCCCAAGACCATCTTTAGTGTCCGTTGATCACTAGGAGGATAAACAGGACTCAGCATGTAGTCACACTCATGGCTAAGATTTATTTCAGCAAAAGGGTATAAAGCAAAATCTGCTAGGGGTAAAGGCACATGGGACAAGGTCCAGAGGAAATAAGGAAAAATTTTCTAAGAGTCTTCTCCCAATGGAGTCGCACGGACCACGTTTAATATCTTCAGCGTAAAATTGTAACATGAATGAAGTGTCTTCTACCAGGGAAGCTCATTAGTGTTTTATTGGGTACTGGTCATACGGGCACCCTCTGCCTAGATGTACCAAAATTCCAGACTCACAGAAGGAAAGCAGGAGTTGAGCATAAACCATATTGTACAAACAGTTTAGGCACAGTGAATTCTTTTCAACAGTTAGAGTGATGGGAACCCTCCTGAAATCCAAGTTCCCAGATAACCAGCTAAGGTCAACCTTCCAAAGCAGGCCTTTCTAAGGGTAGCAAGCAGTCTCAGGCCTGTTATGTGAATTAATTTTTACACATCATGATATCCAAAGAAGTTTATTTTTTTCTTCTACTTCCTTATATAGAATATAAAGCATTAGACTAAATAATTTCTCTTTAAGAAATTTAGTAATAATCAAGATGTTTTGAAAATGACTTGAACAGTTTAAGTGGATTGAGCGAGTTTGTTTATTGAGACATTTTCTGAAAAATTCCTTGGCAGTATTATTCACAGTCTATGCTGATTTTAGTAATTACAAAAGTGGTTTATTTCTTAGTAAATTTTTTTTTATTTCTTTCCCCAAATAAAAAAAAGATTAAGGTAACTTTCTTAGTTTTCACTTGAAAAATATTATCGTGAATGTGACCATCTGCTTCAAAGCAGACACCGATTTTTCTTCACTTTTCTTCTATCTTTCATATTCCAAAGAACCTATTTGAAACTTGCTATCTTTGGGTTTGCTTTCGTGAGTAACCAATCTTTTTTGTTTTCTTTCTTTTTTTGTAGGCCAAGATACTGAATTATCAGGGACGCTTTCACTTGTTTTGACCCAGTGCTGTAAGAGAATAAAGGATACTGTTCAGAAATTGGCCTCCGACCACAAAGACATCCACAGCAGCGTTTCTCGGGTTGGAAAAGCCATTGATAAGGTATGGTATTAAAGGAAGTGTTCGGTTATTTTTAAGCATCATCCTTCATCCCCTGTCATTGCTTTGATAACATTAGCTTTCTCAAATTATGCTATTCCTTTCATTCCTGCTTTTAATAACTTTTGCAGATCTGGTTTTACTGTGTCATTCTTAAAGTTCCCTGTTGCTATTATTTAAAAAATTAAAAACAAACCAAAAAAGCTCTTTTTACAGCCTTGTTATTTATCCATTTGCTTATATGAATACAGTTCCCACTGTCATGATGAGTAAATTTCCCAAGAACTTCGAACCTGCTATGAAGGAGTTTGTTTACAGAAGTAACTTTTCCTGCTTCCTGAGTAATTCCCTGGCTGTGACTCTGTCTGTGTTATGGAACGATTAAGAAAATACCCTTGCATCCGTCTCCCCTGTATTATCCTAACTCTTGTCTTCTGTGGGCATGCCAGTAGCTTTTCTCCAGTGTTGTTTTATGTGTGAGTGGGTTAGTTGCTAGTTAGCAAGGCCAGTCGGTTGTGATGGGTGATTTTTCTTAAAACATTTCTTGAATCTTTCACTTAGTGGCTTACATAGAAGCAGTTATCATTTTTAGCACTGGGCCAGTTTTGTCCTTGGAGTTCATGGTCCTAGTGGGGCCTAATAGAAGTGGCCTAAAGTTACTTCTGACCACTTTAGCCACAGGGAAGTTTGTGACTGGTTATGAACATTTTTGGGAAGTAGGAAGAACTTCTGGGGAGAGCTCTTTGTAGCCAAGGCACCTCCTAACCAGTCCTATGAGTTGCTTCATCTGTACACACAAGAGTGATAACTGTAATGTAGATAGAAACTCATGGAATCTAGAGAGTGGCTCTAACTCATGGATAAAAGCCTGTTAGAAATTATCCTATGGAACAGTAGTATTAAAAGGCTAAACTGGAGGCAGCCTAAGTCAGAACTGTATGCTTCGAAGGAGATATCATTAACTGGTTGGTGTGGTATGTCGTGGCTGTGAATGGCAGGGGCTCTAGGGACTCTGCGTGGCTGTGGCTTACAGAAGTGTTAGTGACCTTTCAGTGAGCTCTGACCACTCCCATAGTGCTGAGGGCTTCAACTCAGCAAAAGAGGCCAGAGAAGTGTTGGTAGCAGCAGCCCCATTTTTGGATCAGTGATGGCCATTGCCAGCAATGTCTGGAAAGGCAATAAATATTCTGTGGAATAGCCTTGAGGTTGTGACACCTGTTTGGTAACGCCGAGGGAGTGAACTCAGCTTTGGAAGAGGCTTTGGCATCAAAGCTTTCGGGGCTATGGCATTTGAAGTCTTCATTTGGTACCTGAAGTGATTGTTGGTGTGGACTAGCTTAAGGACTTAGTGGAGTGGTGCTAGGGCACTTTAGAGTTGATCTTAAATTACTGTTGATTGAGAAACCCTCAGTTTCTCTAGGGCGGTGTAACTAGTGATGTTTAGGAAGCTTCAGATTTTGGTGGCTGACAGTGACCAAGTCATTCTAGTGATTCTGGTGGTTCCAACTCCAGAAGGTTCCTGGAGGCTTTTGATTGACTACGAGGCTGTTTGCAGTTATAACAGAGGGTGAGACAGTAGTACCAGAAAGTGCCATGGCAGTGAGAAGAGCTGAAGCTTCCAAAGCAGCCCGTCAGAAAATATCTGAGAAGAGATCCCAGATGGGAATAGGTTGGGACAGCCTCAGCAACCATACCTTGTGTGTGGACTACTGGCCACCAGGAGCAGGAGCGTTTGGGCAAATCACCAGCTTTGCATTCATTCTGTCACTGGTTTCCCCCTTTTCCTAGTTTATGTCTGTTGTCCTCCTTATCATCAGGACCCTCTTTTACTTTGTCCCTCTAGCTACTGGTACCTTGTGGAGCATGTCTTCCACCTGATCTAGCAAGCCTTTACAAATATTTGTAGGGATTGTCAGATATTTTGACTAATCTTTGAGACAAAGCATTTAAATGTATTTGGTGCTAGAAATGGCAGTATCTTTTTGAGAATGGATACCAAGAAAGCATATAGTAGTAATTAAATTCTGGCTCTTTAGGTGGGGATATGATTGAGGTGAATGTTCCTAATTACATAATTTACTCATTTCTCTTTTGGGAATATTTTTGATGTACTTGGAAGTTATAAGAGCTTTTTCAAGTAATTTTTAAAAATAGTTTTATGTTCTTGTGAAAGTAGATCAGGTTCTAGATGACCTCGATTCTCCTGATCTATCATACGAAATTACACTACTGAGTTGATATTACTAAGTATTTGTTGAATTATAGTCCTGAATCACAAAAAAAAAGCCCCTGAATCCTTTAGCCCAGTTCTCTAACATCTTTCAGTGCATTCCCTCCCAATTTTGTTTGGCAGTTACTTGGCCCCAGCTGTAGAGGAAACTGTTAACCCCACTAGAACTACCTAGACATTGTGCACAAACTTCTCACATGTATGAGGACTACTGTGTAAGCTTTTGTCATATGAGACTCCATTGACTTGTAAAGTCTTTTTTTTTTTTTTAATAGTTTGGACCTGGTACGTTTGTACAAGCGTCCAGGGCCACCTGTTGTAATGGCTTGGTGGACTCATGGATTGGTGGTGAGCAAACAGGATGGACCTGAAGCCACTGTGGCACAAGCCTTAAGTACCACAACAAATAGACTTGAGTAACAAACTGGAATGCTGTCCAGCAGCCTGTAAGCACCATTCTATGGATACTTGTTCCCACCCCCGCCCCCAAGGGCAGGACAGTCAGAGATGCTGGTGACTCCTTTATGAGCAAGCTGGTTTTGTGTGAGGAACTTCAGTACACTTTTGACACGCTCAGTGATTTTTTTTCCTTTAGTGTTTTAATGCTTCTTGTGTTTTAAAGTTCTCTAGTCATCACTTCTCTGAAAATGTAAGCAGAAAAGTTTGTGGTATTAGCTAAGGTATTTTGTGGCTTTTAATTATTGTGAACATAAAATGTTGAAGATTTCTGCATTAATGTGTTGAATAGTTTCAGATGTCCATAGTATTACAATCACTTTTTAAAATATATAANCAAATACCACCTAGTCGTGATGGTAGTAGCTGCCACGCATTAAATATTTACCACAGCCAAGCCCTGCCTTTATTCCTCACTGCAGTCGTGGGAGGTGGAAATTATCACTCCCGTTCTACAAATGAGAAACCCCAGGTCTGGGGCAGTAACTTGCTCAAGGCCATACAGATTCGTAGTGAAGGAACTAGGATTCAGGCCCACATTCCTGTGTCTTCAAATTCTGTCCTCAGCTACCATCTGCCATTGTATTTTCTGTTTAAGGACTAAATAATTTAAAGTTAGCCTACAAACAAAACCTCTAAGCCTTTTCTATTTTAAACAGATATAACTCAGGTCTTTCTCTGTACCTTACGGGAACTGTGTATGTGTCCATATAAGTTTCCTAAAGTAAATTGTGTCATTTAGGGTTAAGTTTGTTTACAAGTATCAAAGACCCAAAATACCAGTGGCTTAAACAGAAACGAAGTTTATTTCTGGTGCACAGAAATAGTACATCCACAGCATATGTAGTAGCTGTGCTTCGTGAAGCTCTTAGGGACCTGGACTTCTTGTACCTCTGCTAGTTCTAAGGTGCCCCCTGTCCTCATGGTCTAGGATACCAGGGAGAACTCTTTATACCTTCTGGTAATCCAGGAAGGGGCAGAGAATACATGCTTATATATCACTGGCCAGAATTTACATTGCAGTAATACTCAGCTTTATTCTATTGGTTATATGCTCAGCAGAAATTGGGAGGAGTTCTACTACTTTGGAAAAGGGGAAAGAATGAAACTAGGGCTCAATCATCAGCCTCTGCCATAGAAAGATATGTTAAAAAGGATTTGTTTTTAGTGGGTTGTCCCATATTTAATTTAGAATATGCTTTTACTGTATCTCTTTACCCTGATTCCTGCTAATAAAACTTCTTTCTATTTTTGCAGGAGTCTGGTCTCTCTGTAGACCCCAGTCAGAAAGAACCATTTGTGGAGTTGAATCGAATATTAGAAGCATTAAAAGTCAGAGTTCTGAGACCTGCTCTTGAGTGAGTTACTGAGTTTATTTTCTTTTGAATATTTTGAGAGAACTCTCTATAAGGAAACTTAATTAGAAAACACGTTAGAGATTTTGAGATATATATCTCTCACCTGGGGTAGACTTCAGAGAAATTAAGGAAGAATTATTTTATTTTTTTAGCTAAGTGAATATGGGAGTGTGTGTAATACGGGAAATGGTTAGAGCTTACTTCGCTTATTAATTGGTCTGAATTCCCATGAGAAAAAGGGTTTCCTGTTTTCAGGCTGTACCATCACTTTCAACTAGCATTATAACTGAAATACTGTTGTCTAGGTGGGCTGAGTTTGATATTTGAAGTTCCCTAATGTGCCAGATTCTGTGCTAGTCAAAAAAAAAAAAAAAAATTTAAGTGGCTATTGGAATTATGTGGTATGTATGAAGTGAATAAATTTTGTTATGGTGAAGTTCTAATTACCACTGTAAAATTTAATGATTTGCTGTGAATTTGTCATTGATGTGAATTATCTGAAATTACTGAGTAAGCTATGATAAATATTATCCTAGAGCAGAGTCAGTAAAGTTTTTTGTAAAGGGCCAGATAGTAAATATTTTAGGCTTTGCAAAACCATGTAAGGTCTTCATTGCAGGTTCTTTGCTTTATTTTACACCCTTTAAAAATGTGAAAAAAACCATCTTGGCCATCTGGCATACAAACAGGCAGGCAGCAAGCCATATTTTTTGCCCTTGGCTGTAGTTTGCTGACCCTTGTCCTAGAATTTTTTAATGTGGAGATTACTGGGTTATTTGTTNTGCTGAACTTTTTGAATCTATAGGTTTATGTCTTTTGCCAAGGTTGGGAAATATTTCTCAAATATTTTTGTCTACACTACAGTCATCTCTTTTTCTGGTACTCCGATGATATGAATGTTAGATCTTTTGTTATGGTCCCACAGGTCCCTGAAGCTCTGTTCATTTTTTTCACACTTTTTTTCTATTGTTCAGATTAGATCATTTCTGTTGACCTTCACTGACTTTCTTCACTGTTACCTGCATTCTGTAATATATTAAGTCCATCCAGTGAGTTTTTATTTTGAATATTGTTATTGTCTGTTTCTTTGCTAAGACTTTGTCTTTTTCTATCAAGATGTTTGCCCTTTGTTCTTAGCATTTTATAACTACTCTAAAGTCTTTAATGATTCCAGTGTTTGCGTCATCTCGGCTGAACATCTTTTCCAGTGCAAGTTTAGATTTTTCTGGTTCTTTGTATGCTGAATACACCTTTGTGGGACCTGGAGCAGAGAAATCACCTGAGCCTATTGACTTCGGACCTATAGAGACGTGAGATAATAAAATTGTGTTGTTGTAAGTGGCAATAGAAAACTAATATACTTACAGAATGCCTTATCCTAGAGGTGCAAGAAAATGGAGGGGGGACAGTATGCGATTTTCCCTAATCTCTGAGTAGTAGGAGAACCCGTTCCTGTTCTTCATCGCAAAATTAAAGGACTTCTCCTGGAGCTGTCTCCACATCCTGGGTGCCCTGTTCTGGGCTTTGGCTGCATTGTATCCAGGCTGACAGATGTTAGAGAAAGAAAAGTAGTAAACATACCAGTTCTGTCACCGTCTTCCTCGATCCACCTACTACTATTCGCTTTTTAGCTGCTCCATTTATTCTGTCCTGATTTTATAACTGCATTCAATGGGGGAGACAGGTGTAGTGTGCTTATTTGATCTTATCCAGAACTGGATAGTTATTAGTTTATTACAAAAGTCATATTTGCTCTTTGTGTGGAACATGCTAATCTCCAGTGATAATTTCTGCTAATACTTTAGTGTCAATCATTTCAGATTTTTTTCGTAAGCATTTGCAGGTATTCTTTAAAAAAAAGGGGGGGCATAATTTTATAGAAATTATATTTTTTCACCTAAGGTGTTAGGGACATTTTTCCATGTTAGTGGATACAGAGTGATGAGCCTCACTTTCCACTTGTGAAAAGTAATAACACTGGAATAATAGCAAGTACCATTTTATTTAACCAATAAGGGAGTGTATTAATTGGCTAGGGTTGCTATAACAAAGTACCACTAGGTGGCATAAACAGACATTTGTTTTCACACAATTCTGGAGACTGGAAGTTCAAGATCAAGGTGTTGATAGGGTTGCTTCCTTCTGAGGCCTCTCCTTGGCTTGTAGACAGCCATCTTCTCCCTGCATCTTCACATGGTATCATAGCTTGGGCTACCATTACAAAATACCACAGAGTGGTTGGTTTAAACAACAAAATTGTATTTTCTCACAGTTCTGGAGACTGGGAAGTCCAAGATCAAGTTTCTGGCCAAGTCATTTCTTGTTGAGGGCAGACAACCTCTTTTCTGGCATGTTGATGACTGCTTTCTCATATAGTGGAGAGAGAGGGAGAGCTCTGGTGTTTCTTCTTTATCTTACAAGAGCACTAGCCCTATTGGATTAGGGCCCTACCCTTATGAGTTTATTTAACTTTTATCACCACCTTACAGACTTTATTTTCAAATACAGTAAAACCTTGGACTGTGAGTAACTTGGTTTGTGAGTGTTTCGCAAGACGAGCAAACATTTCTAATACATTTTGACGTGGTAAACAAGCAATGACTTGCAGTGCAAGTAGTTTGTTTCCAGAATGAATTATCCTCGCAAACCAAGGTATTACTGTACAGTCATATTGGCGGTTAGGCCTTCAATGTAGGAATTGGGGAAGGGGGAACACAGACATTCAGTCCATTACACATGGTCTTTCCTCTGTACCTGTTTGTGTTCTAATTTCCTCTTTTTATAAGGATACCAGTCCTATTGGATTAGGACCCACCCTAAACACCTCATTTTAACTTAATGAGATATACTGGGAGTTAGGACTTCAGTATAGGAATTTTGAGAGGTTGCAATTCGGAGCATAATAGGGAGGTACTATTATTTTCTCTACTCAAGATAAGGAAGCTAAACCTCAAAGATCTTGAGTAATTTGGTCGAGATCACACAGCTAAGCTAGTAAGAGAGAGAACCAGCATTCAAACCCAGGTAGATTGGCCCCAGAACCTGCTCTCTTTAGCACCTGACCATTCTCCCATCCCCATCCCCTACCATGGCACTGCAGTTGCCATGGATTATTTGACTAATCCTATGTTGAACGTAGGAGTTTTCACTCTTTTATTTCTGTTGGACAATGCTGCATTGAATGTGCTTTAACTGGTATCAGTGCACATTTCTGAAATTAATTGCTGTTGTATAATGCCTAGAAATCAATTTATTCACAGAAATCATTATTAAATTTACATATTTTTTACAAAATGCCCTCTAAAAAATATCTGTTGACTCTTCCAACAATAATCAGTGAGAGTGATAAGTTTTAGAAGGAGCAATGGAAAAACTACTTCTTGTCATAGGCTACAGATACATTTGAATTGGGTACTTATTGAGAGTATCGCAGAATGAAGTGAAACCATTCTTTCTGTTAGATGTGGTCAAAACCATATAAAGTGACATATCTTAATCAATTCATGAGTTAACTTCTTTTTTTCAGAATTTCGATTCTGACATCAGCAGCGTGGGAATAGATGGCTGCTGGCAGGCAGACAGCCAGAGGCTTCTGAATGAGGTGATGGTGGAACACTTCTTTCGACAAGGAATGCTGGACGTGGCTGAGGAACTCTGCCAGGTAACAGTGTCAGCTGCGAGAAGATGAAAAAGAAACACGTGAACTCCGTAGAGTGTTTCAGTCTTCTTTTAGCCATAGATAGATTTTTAATATTTAAATTATCAGGGAGGGCTGACCTCATTTTACTAGGAAATTTTTTTTTTTTAGTTGGTGAAAATTATAACCGTAGAACTTTTTATTTGAATTATTTCCTTATTCTTGCCCCATAACATTGGTCTCGAGTCTTCCTCCAAGGGGTCAGAAGTGATACTACTTTCTCCATTTCCTCTTTTGATAGGGAAAGTTAGTATAGCAGAGAAGAAGAAAAGGACAAAGAGGTTTATGTTTGTTCTGGCCTAACGTGTAGAAGTGTGTTTGTCAAATGAATTTCAAGCTAAAATTTACTTCAGGTGAGCATCATTTGTCTTTTATGTCTATTAGANTAAACCAGATCAACTGGATGCTTAGAAGGGAAATTGATTCCTGGTTGGTGCAACAGTAGTCCAATGTTAGACTTATACATAATTTTTCTTCAAAAGTAAATGGTTAAAAAAAATAATTCACAGTATTAAAGAATTGCCACTTAGGAATTAAAATAAATACAGGGTTTTATCATGTACTGTTACTACTGTGCTTAATAATTATAATTTCATAAAATGTATTTCAGAAATGGATTGGTTTTGGATGGTGAACAATGAAAGCCAGTCCTTAAGGTCTAACCAGTTTCTGAGCATGTTCATGTTGTGGCAAAAGCAACAGGATGGTCTGTTTAGAGTTCATAGTTTCAAACATTTATTCCTCCTCTGCCTCAGCTTCCAGATTTTAAAACTTTTAATGATTAAAAATGTGAACGACACTAAAAGTTCATGAGATGGTGTGTGAATGAGTGTGTCCTGTATTTCTTTCTAAGCCATAACATCTTCCCCAGGCAGACAGACCCTTGAATGTGTGTTTTGCATTTGATTCTTCTCTGAATCCTGCTTTTACATTTAAGAACACTTTTCCTTTTTTTAAAAGGAAAAAGTATAGTAAAACAAGTACTAATAATAGGTATTTCTCTTCATTAGCCACTTCTTGGCTGGTTTGCAATGCTGCTGATTTCCTGGGTAGCCTTGCAAACGAGTTTGGTTGCCTAGCAACAGCTGGAACTGATCCTAGCTCTCTCTGATGCAATCATAAGAACGGGCAGTTACAACAAAAGGAGTTCTGACCCTGTATTACATTTCCTCAACTTTTTATAATTTTTGCTTTAATTTTTATATAGGTGAGCAGGAAATAAGCTGTGAAAGAAGTTTACTTATCTACCTCAGTGGTTTAAATTTGAAAATCAGAATGGTATAAGAGAGCTCAGAAATTTTCATCGAATGTATTACTTATTCATATTTAGTTGTATGAGTATTTTCCAAGGCTAGCAAGTAAGTTATATTGTTTGAATGTAAGAGATATCCTGAGTGTTAAAGGTGTTCGATTTTTCTTACCTGTATAGTAGCGACCATGGGCGTGTACAGCTTATGGAAATAAGGGTACGTGAAAAGCATCATTGTAAACTGTTTAAATTTGTTGAAATATTAGACTCTTATATTTTAAAGTTTTCTAGATGGTCAAAATTTCCTTTTGGTGTGTATGTTAAGGGAAAGATTTGAAAGAATTCTCCAGTTTGATCTGAGCAGTTACTCTCTGGTAGTAGCCATTACAATTCTGACTTAATACATACTGCCAAATAAAATTGTCTGTTTTAACATGGTCTGTGCTTTGAGCTGAGCAGCATGTCTTCCAAAGTTGTTTTATGTCTGTTTTGTTGCAGAACAGAAACCTGATAAATTTGTTGGGGATTGATGGGGTTGAAGAATAATCATTAAATGAACAAGTAGAAATCTGAAGGTTGTATGTATTTGGATCAAATGAGGTTGGTAGGTCTGTGAGGAATCTTTATTAGTCTCAGTAATTCTTGCTTATGGGGTGCATTTAGTTAGACACTTAGGGAGTTATTGGCAGATTCCTGAGTTTTTATTAAATTCTGTCATCTTCACATACCCGTTCTTTTATTCACTGGAGTGATCATTTGTCTGTGGGGGTGTAAAATATAAGAACATCTGTGACATCATTCACCTTTCTAGGCCTCTACCCTGGTCTGAAGAGGAAAATAGTAGCACCATTTCCACTTTGTTTTCTAGTTGTTACAGATAGCATAAAGATAAAATAATTTGCTTGAAAGTACTAATGAACTGTTATAAAATCATCTCTCAGCAGGCAGAATCTGATGGGCAGATGCTGACTTGAGAACCTTACCTAAGCAATTGTGGCTCTTTTTTTCAGGGCTAGTGACAGCCTGTTGAGTATGTGCGTGGAAGTTGTTGCTTTAGCATCTAGGTACTCTATATTATTTCCATTCTTTAAGTATGTACTAGACCAAGAACGATGTCTATAAAAAGAAAATGAATAAAAATTAAGACCTTGACAGTAATTTTGCTTTTTTGTTTTTTTGTCTGAGTATTTCCAAATCTTAATGTATATGTTTAGTTTTAGGCTACTGACTTGACATCTAAGAATAGGGTGCATAGTTCTTTAAAGAAAAAAATGTGCTTAATTTTGAAGAGAACTCCCCTGCATTGTGGTGATGTAAATGGTGAGTGGTTTACAGTTTCTACTGTGGGTTACCTTCTACCTGTTCCTGTATGTACTATAAAACAGTCCTGTGTTACTTGGACTATATTTAAGCAGTGATTAACTAGGACTGTAATTTCAGGAAATCTGAAAAAAAAAATGCAAGAGGTTTATTAGGCGATAATGCCTATGAAAGAGAAAGAGGGCAGAAGTAAAATTGGGCAGGAAAAGCTTTCAGACCACAAAGTAGACTCGTTCTTTCCTCACTCTTGATATTCCAAGTTGCCGTCTGGTATCATTTCACTTCTGTCTGAAGAACTACTTCAGCAGTTCTTTTTAGAGCCATGTCTTCTAGCACCAAGTACATGTTCCCTTCATCTGAAAATGTTTTTATTTCATCTTCATTCCCAATGGATATTTTCACTTATAAAATTCTGGGATGACAGTTCTNTGTATGTGTGTGTTGGTCTATTTTTAACTTTTCTATTTTAAGAAAATCTAGAATTCTCAATTTAGGGTGTTTTATTCAGTCTTTTGTTTGTCTTGACTTTTTTTTTTTTAAGTTTACTTCCTAAGTCAGAAAAGTTAATGAAATGATTACTGCTTTAGACGTGTGTATTTAAATAAATAGTGCTAAGATTTAAAGGTGTTTAAAATTTGCTGTGGGACAGTTGAAAGTGAAACACATAGTATATGTTCTTTAGAAGATTGTGATCTAGTTTGGTCATGTCAGAATGCTTTTTGTAAATATAGAACTGAAAAAAATTCTGAGGCAACATATAAAGTTTGCACGGGATGGACTCTGCTTTGAATGGGGTGGATTTTGCTTACTATAAAAAAGAGGAATTCGTGCTCTTGGTTAATCTAAGGTTTGTGGAGTTGGTGTCTTAATTTTGACGTGGAAGATTGGGTAAGATTAGAGTAGAAGAGCAGTGAGGTATGGTTTTCTGTGGGGCCAGGAAAGGTGCTGAACAACTGAGAATATGCCTGACTCCTGTTAAAGACTCCAGACTGACTTGATTAGAGTGGCTGACCCTGTGCGGAAGAGGGCAAGATCGGGTGGGGGGAAGACAGATGGAAGGCTTAAGGATTTGATCCGAGGAGATGAGGGGAAAAGGGAGTGAATGATAAAAGCAGTTGAGGATTTGCTTGCCTCGTTCAATAGGATATTAGACTGAGAATTCAGGAGTAGGAAGATAATAACTGTCACTTATTGGGTGTTGACCATGTTCCAGACACTGAGCCAAGTGCTCAGTATATTTTTATCTCATACTGCAGGTACATTGTTTCCATTTTACATATGAGAAAACAAAGATTCAGAGATACTAAGTAACATAATCGAGGTGTACAGCTTGGAAGTGATGGATCAAGATTTGGGAAAAAGTCTCAACAGCCTGTTTTTAAACATTGTGTTATAATAGGAAATCAGGCCATTGCAAGGGCTGGTAATGTTTTGAAGGGGAGAATAATGGTTAAAAACATTTTTTGAACCACATTGCCTAAACTGATCTGCCACTAGATGGCGCATCTACACTGGTGGGGCAAATGCTGACTGTATTAAAAAAAAAAGAATGGAGTCATTAATGCTATAAAAAGTGAAATATAAAATATTTTAAGATAGTTTTGGTGAGCAGTCTGGAACTGCCTTTTAAGTAGGTATGACTGGGGTATGAGAGGAAAAAAGATACCCTTGGGAGATAATGTCTTGGGTTTAGCCTAAAATAGCAGTTTAGATAGAGTATGTGGGTGAGGTCAGAGGTGTGCTAGCTTTAAAGTTCTGTTATATAATGGATAAATCCTTATGTGGTAGAGAGAAGTTACTGTTAATGAAGAAAAAAATAAAAAAGACAAAATTCACTCTGCGTAAGAAGAAATAGAGCTAAGTTGAGTTCTGAAATATAGACAGATAATTTGATATGTATTTTGGGTGGAATTTTTAGAATTATTGAAAAGGAATGGTTAACAAAGTTATAAAGAGGCAGCAGTAATTTAAAAAGCCAAGAATATGTTCCCTAAATATAAAATAAAACATATCAAACTAACTCCCCTCCCCCCAGTATTACTAGTAAGTAATCCAAGAAAATATGGTAGAAAATGTGTCTAAATCTTTGCAAGGCATAAAAATCTCATATCTTTGTGGTCAAGATGGAAAATGTTCCTTATTAAATTATGGAGTTTAAATAAGAACAGTCATATTCTCAATACTCTGTTCAGTTTGGCTACGGAGCATGGTCTGAGGGTGGGCCTGATTTACCCAGTCTTGGCCACAGTTGTTTGCTGCAGGGTGGGCATCTCATAGCCCTTTCCTAGGATCTCTCATTAGAGCTCCTAATTGAAAGAAGGGCTGGGAATGTGTGAGCCCAGGAGCGATTAAGTAGACTTTAAGAGAATCTGAGAGACCCTGGTTACCTGAGCCTTTCTCTAAATCAACTTGTTTGGGCAAAAGAGATTTCTATTTGCGGGAACCAAGACTCCTGACTCCTACAAGCCACTGGATGCTGTCTAGGTCTATTCACTTGCAGTGGGCTTCAGTTTCTGTGAACAATACTGGTTTTGCCCTTTTTAGTCTGAAGAGCATTCTCAAAAGAGAAGATGAGTTTTGGTTTCTCTGCCATCTGTCACATTACATCATTGGCTCTAAACTATGGGCCTGTATTGTTCTTACTACTTCTGCTCTGAGCAGAATGATAATGGTAATAATTTGTTGAATTGTAGTCCAATCCTCAGAGGAAAGCCTGGACCTTTGCAATCAGATCTTATGTTAGGGTGCAGGAACAGAGGATCCCACTGGACATGAAGGTGGTGCAGACCCACTTTTGCCTGAGGCTGCAAAATGAAATAGCTTGCTGCAGGCTAGCATCAAAGTCAGGTTGGGTTGAGAGGAGAAAAGGACCTTATACCATATTAAGCTGTGCCAACTAATCCAGTCTGTAATTGTACTCGAGTAATTTTAAGTTAATGAATTTGTTATTAATGCCTCTGTTAATATGCTTTTGTATTTTTGTTTTCTCAAATGATTCTTTTAAATGCAGAATGGAAGATTTAGTGGCAAGGCCTGGCTCTCGGTTTCAGATGCTGTGTATTGCAGGCTTACTGTGGGATAGGTCCTGTAGATATTTTTGTGTGCATTATTTAATTTGGTCTTTACCA
>NW_017732353.1:83255-84430 GCF_001890085.2 Hipposideros armiger | reverse complement strand
TCTTGAGCAAGCTCTTAACCAACTGAGCCACTGGGCCGGCCCTCCCATGCACATTTGACCAAAGAATCCTTGTCCACCCTCAACCCCCCATAACACCTATTAAAAACCACAAAATTGGAGTTCTGTAGAAATAAGTTTGGGAAGTGATAGTTTAATAGAAATCTCTATTAACAACAACTCGAACTTTTCCAGTTCTTGCCTGTTACTGGTGGATGCGAGCACATACTCATTCAGTATCTTTTATAGGCAAGGTACAGAAAATTCACTCTAACTTATAGCAAAAGTTGAAAAATGTAGGATATCAGAATGGGGATTTGGATTCAGATACAAGAGGGAAAATATCTCTCAGTTGTGTGGCATCTTCTGTTCATACATGCTGGGAGGAAGCATGGAACCACGTACGAGGGGAAAGAGAAAGGTGAGAGGCTACACCTGTTCCTCCAGGCAGCCTAGGCAGTTGAGACAGAGACCAACCAAAAAAATTAATATGGACAGAAGCCATGGAGGGAATAGATGATAAGGAAGTGTGGAGAGTGTTAGCTGGTAATTGCAAATAATAGGACCATGGAAAGAAGGCAGAAAAGAATGGTGATATGGCAGAGAGAAGTGGCAGAAGAACAGCTAATTACAAATATAGATCTAGTCAGGACCCTGCCTACTCTTTGTTCCTGCCCTTATTTTTCTGAGTTTGTGTACAGATTTTTCTTTTCATCCGGATAACTTTATCTGTTTTTTAAATTCCTTATGGCACCTAGCATAGTGCTTATTTCATAGTAGGTATTCAATAAATAATGGAATAGTTTGAAGGAGAACTTTGAACAAACAGGACCTCCTCCTTCATATGGCAGATAGAAGCAAAGCCAAAAATAGCTACAGATGCGCCTCGACTTTCAGTAGGGTGATATCCTGATAAACCCATCACAAGTTGAAAATGCATTTAATACACCTAACCTACCAAACATCATAGCTTAGCCTAGCCTACCTTAAACGTGCTCAGAACACTTAAATTAGCCTACAGTTGGACAAAATCATCTTGCTGCTGCTGCTTAGCATCATGAGAGTATCGTACTGCGTGAGAGTGACAGTGATTGAGCAGTGTCTGGTGTCTTGCGGTCTAGTTCTTAGTTTTGGTTTTCTGTAGGTGGACAGTCTTGCTGACTGAGACTTTTTTTTTT
>NW_017732353.1:78635-81040 GCF_001890085.2 Hipposideros armiger | reverse complement strand
AGCTAACAATGTTCCTGGTCTTTTCAGCAGCCTGACAATTAGCATAATTAATGCTTAATGTTTCTGTGGGGTAATTGTGTAGATGTGGGTTGCTTCTAAGTAAGTAGTATTGTTTGGAGGTCTGGAGGAGGCAGTGGCAGTGAACAGAGATAATTGTGACATTGGTGACTTTACTGTGTCTTTTATTTTTTATTTTTTATTTTTTATTTTTTTTTGCTGTGTGTCCAGTGTTCTGTAAACAAGGAATTGTTTCAAAGCTGACAGTGCTCTGCTCTCATAGCCCACATTGGAGATTTGGGAGAAGAATTTCTTCTAAAAAATCACAGTAAAGTTATAATTTAACTGAATGTTTATTTAGCTTGCTGGTTATAGTATAGTAGTGGTTGGTGTTTTAAAAATTAAGTTTTCTGCTAGAAATTCCATTATCCAGAATACAGCACCCCATACCCTAATATCTCTGACTAGGTTTTCTTTTTCTGTTCATACGTCTTCTAGTGCTTCATAGACAGCGGGTTAAATATATGGTGCTGATTCTAGGTTTGTGCTTTTCTAGTTTTATGTGCTTTGTAGGTTTTGGATTTGGTTATTAGGTTAATTAAGGCTGTGACTATCTTTGTACCCCTATTCCTGTTCCGTGAATCAAATACACAAATATTCAGTGTGAACTTCTAGCTAAGAAAATTAAAAATGTTTTGAAGGGAATTGACTGATATTCTCACCCAGTTGCTTCTGTAAAAATCAAAGTGACACTGAGTATTACATGAAAGAACCCAAGTAAGTCTTCTTTTAAATATAATTTCATTGAAAATACGACTTTGAAGAGCAGTCACAGTTCATCCATTCAGTAAACACATCTTAAGTAGCTTATTACCGAATATCTGTGCCAGTCTCTGTGTGCAGTGCTTTAACTAGTTTCCTCCTTTAATGCCCACAACCCTTTGAGGTGCCCCAATATTACAGTAAGGAAACAAATTTTTAGAGAATTAAGTAACAGACTGCCCAAATACGCACTGCAGAGTTGGATTTAAGTCCATGCATAGTTGACGCTGCTAACCTGTACTTATCTGTATATCCCAAAGTGGGGGGCATGCCAAGATGAGCAAGACACAGCCCCCTCCTTAAGAGACCAGAAACTATCTTACCAAATAGATTGTGTGTTGAGCCATTTGAGAGCTTCAAATAAACAACATCTAAAGTTCAGTAAATGGAGACATTATTAGGGAAATTGTAGACAGTAGTGGCCCAATTGAGCCTGAGCCTTGAATTTTTCAGTTGTCTTCTCAAGTACTCAATTTATATTTGTACTTTTGCAAAAATTAACTGGCGCCTATGTTGGGAGAAAGGCTTCTAATTTCGTGGTGGGAACAAGTCTTCTATCTGGACTAGCTTTAGTTTACCTGGGCAGGTCACTATTGATGGTAATGTGAATTGCTAGATCAGATTATCTGAATATGTTTGCATGTTTTTCTTGGCCTGCACCTTTCTCTACCTCCACTGTATTCTCAGTGGGCCTGTTTTCCTCCTTTAATTCCTCATACCACATCACAAATGCCTTTCATTTAACCTGTTGGCCAGCCACTGCTTTCTTCACCCAGTGGTTGCATAACCTCCCTTCCTCACATAAACCCCTTGATTTTCCAGCCTACCCTCCCCTCATCTTAAAAAAAGAAGAGTGAGGGGCAGAGATTTTGGTGAAAAACAGAAAACTTTCTAATTCTTTAAGATTTGTGATAATAGATCATAGATACCCCGACTTGCTCAGTTCCTCAAATTTACATCTTTCTTTCTTTGTTGTACCACTGTGAGCCTTCCTTGTCTTTATGAAGTAACCTCTCCTGCCTCTAAGGGCCCTGTGTTCATTTTCTCCTATTCAATTTTTGTTGAACCTATCGGCAGTCCTTTGCACAATTCCAACATGCCCAACTTTTATTTACCTCAGTTTAACACTCCAACAACACTGTTCAACTTTCTGCTACCACAATATATTAACTGAATAATTGCATAAAATACGAACTTCTCTGCCAACTCTCCAATCCAGAAATCACTACATTAATAACAAGTGTGCAGGGCCGGCTGAGTGGCGCGTTGATTAAGAGCTGGCTTGGGACGCCAACTCTGAGCAGCAGGGCCCCAGTTCGGACCACACATTAGGGCCAGTGACGCTGTGCCCTCTACAGCTAACATGGTGAACAACAGCTCGACCTGGAGCTGGGCTGCTGTGAGTCACTGGCGATGGCGTATGCTGTAGTGGAGCTGCAGTGGGCTGCCGTAAGCTACCGTGAGTGGCTGGCCGCCAGTGTGAGCGGCCGGTAGCAGGCGTGAGCTGCCAGGAGCCGCCGTGAGCGGCCGTCCAGGGGCTGGTGACCGATCTGCCTCGCCCAGGAAGAGCGCATGATAATACCAAC
>NW_017732353.1:75288-76225 GCF_001890085.2 Hipposideros armiger | reverse complement strand
GTTGCTTCACTGGCCCAAGTTGGCACCATCATTATGCTCTTCCCTGGTGAGGCAGATCAGTTGCCCGCTTCTGGACAGCCGCTCACGCTGGCTGCTGGCTACACACGGTAGCCCATGGCAACCCACTGCCGCAGGGGCTGCAGCCTATGCAGCCTATGCCATCGCTGTCACTGGTGACTCATGGCAGCCCAGCTCCAGGTTGAGCTGTTGTTCAGCGTCTTAGCTGTAGAGGGCAGTGTCACTGGCCCTCATATGTGGGATCCGAACCGGGGCCCTCTGGCATTCCAAGCCAGCTCTTAACCAACGTGCCACTTGGCCGGCCCCCTCAGATCCTTTTTGTAATGGGTATCTATTCACTTTTCTAAAAATTTCTTGGTGGGGGGCAGGAATTAGCAATGCTAGTTTTTTTCCCCTGATTATTTTGTAGCCTTGTTTGTAACAATTTGAAAATGTGTAAAAATAAATTCAAGTAGCAAATTAAAGAATTACCTAAGTAAACGCCTCTCCAAGTTAAAAAAAACGGGGCTCACATATTTATAGTTGAAAAGCTTGAATTCACAATTCATAGCTTGAATTACTTTTAGGAAATGGGATTTGCTGTTACCCTGTTAGCATTTTGATGCAAAAGGGAAGAAATTTTGCTTTTGCATGAGTTTAAAAATTTACTATCTTTTTAAGTTATAAAAGTAATATGTGTTTATTATTAGAAAACTTGGGAAACATAAGTCACATAGACTATTGTAAAAGTCGCCATCATCTGGACGGCTGTTAGCAGCTGTTCACTGGTGTGTCCTCTGGTTGTTTTTAGCCCCCTGGTGCTTGCTGCTTGAATAGTTGGTGCCCTATTCTGATTAGTCATAGCCTATGGTGTAGCGACTGATACATAATGTGTGCAACTTTCCGGAAGTCATTACTATTAAAAATGCTGGTGTCTGGA
>NW_017732353.1:66990-72108 GCF_001890085.2 Hipposideros armiger | reverse complement strand
TGTAGTTTAAGGCATGCTAGTTTTACTCACGAATGTTCTTGACAAAACATTAAAAATGATTAGTTTTATTAAATCTTGACCTTACAGTACATGTCTTTTTAACATTCTCTGGCACAGAATAGGAAGTTTATATAAAACACTTCAGCTTTATGCCAAAGTATGATGATTGTCTCAAGAGAAAGCTAATAAACTAGTTGCTTTTTTCATGAAATACAGTTTTTACTTGAAAGAATCACTAAAAAACAAACTATAGTTATTCACACTCAGGTCTTTGGCAGACTTTTTTTCAAATGAACAGAGTGAACCTATCACATCAAGGAAAGCAACTGACAGTATCTTTTGCTATAATGATAAAATTCAAGATTTTAAGCTAAAATAGAAATTTTGGAAAACTCGTACGGCCACTGTGAGCTTGACAGCTTTCTAATACTTAAGACTTTTCTGATGAGATTTGTGGCTATAATTAATGAATTTGACTTTTTGGTATTGTATATAGAGATGTGTTAACTAACACTTTGAGGATCTTAATTCAGTATGATCTTACAAAATCATGCATGAGTAAAAAGATTTAGTCAAAGTACTAGACAGACCATTAGGTTTTAATGTGGCAGGGTACAAAAAATTCAGTGGTAATGATTCAGAGTCCACTGTGCAGCTAACCTTTAAGAAACTCTACTTGTTGACTTTTGGTATGGCATTAAAGGAGAATATCCATAATTATCTGAAAAGGCAATTAAATTACTATGTATCTGTGTGAGGCTAGATCACTTACTTCAACCAAAAGAACACATTGCAACAGATTGAATGCAAAGACATATTTAAGAATTCAGCTGTCTTCTATTAAGCCAGGCATTAAAGAGATTTGTAAAAATGTAAAGCAATGCCACTCTTCTCACAAAATTACTTTTGGTTTGGAAAATACGGGGTTTTTTAAAGAATGTTATTTATGGTAACGTAGTATTTTATTTTTAAATGAATCAACATATTAAAAATTTCTTGGTTTTAATATCTAATACAATAAATGATATAGACATAACTCAGAAAAACAAATGCTCTTTGATAGCCTTAATATTTAAGCATATTAAAGGGGTCCTGAAACCAACAAATTTAAGAAAGTAATTTTTTTACCTCTTCTTTTCATTTAATTTCTCAAGTGTTTTTGAATCCCTGCTGTGTGCCATGCAGTGTGTGGGATACTCCATTCGAGCTTAGGACTCATGCAGTTAACTATAATGCATGGCCAGGCTGCAGGTCAGGCTCTCTGGGGAACGGACTCTGAAATGGATGGAAATTAAGAAGAAGTTCATTGGAATGAGACTTTGTGGTGGAATGAAAGCAGCAGAATTAGGCTGAGGGCAGAGCTGGAATGTGATGCAGTCTCACCAAAGGCTTCAGCCCATCCCCCAGGAGTTCTGGAGCTAGGAGTATGATGGCCTGTGGAGTTGTCCTCAATTGGGATAGCCAGACTGGGCTTCTGTATCCATGTGACCCTGGTCAGGTGGCTGTCTTCAGCTGAGAGTTGACTGCCAGCACTTCTAGATCTGAGTATTTGTGCCCTGGACAGGGATGAATCCGGGTCTAGCAGGAACCATGCAAGAAAATCCTTCCGAATGCATTAATGTTAGGAATGTCATTAATGACTGATGCAGAGCCCATGAAATCTGGTGGTTTTATAAAATTTAAAACCTCTGTGTGTGTGTGTGTGTGTGTGTGTGTGTGTGTGTGTGTGTGTGTGTGTGTACACATGCACGTGCAGATTTGGCAAAGCAGAGGGCTCTGTGCCCTGTCCAGTGGCATACAGAGTCTGGAGTAGTGGGTATTTCTAGGACACTGACATTTCCTCTCCTGTTCTCCCAGTTTCTCAGCAGGTTGTGTGGCGCTGCCAGCTTTAATTAATATTAAAGCTGTGATTGAACAGAGGCAGTGCACCGGAGTTTGGAACCAGAAAGATGAATTACCTGTGAGTTCCATTTTCTATTGGTTATTTACCTTTCCTGCGCTTAGAAGAACATGGATGTTTAGGGTTTAAAGTGTCAGTCTTGCCTTTTAACTGGGAACCATTATCGTATCTGTTTGACAAGGCTTCTTTTATGAATATGGTGACATGGTTAAATAACAAGCGGGGAGCGAGTACATTTTGAAGGCACTGCAGGAGTTTTCTTAAAATTGCAACTTAGAGTGGCAGTGAAAGCTAATGAAAGAAAACAAATGGGGAGGGTGGGGTGTGTTGAGGCACGCAGTGGGTTCTGTAGTACCATCGGCAAACCACTCATAGTATGATTTTTTGAAAGTATAAAAGCAGTGAGTCAGTTTGATTTGATTGGGTTTTATCCTAAGCATTGATATTTGTGAGATCATGGGTTTGTGCTGGTTATATTTTCCTAATACCAATTAAAGTAAGTACATAGCTATTTTATATTATATGCAGGTGTCCTTGTGACACCTGCAATCACCAGTGGCCTTCCAGGGCTGTGTGTCCACCCACTGCTGTCGTGGAATTTGCCGTGGTTTGAAACATCCGCTGCAGTCACTTGCCAGCTCTGTAACTTCTCTAAGTAGTTTGTCATTTCTAAAATGGAGACCATCTTTCTCTTTTGGGACTATTAAAGGATAGAGATAACATAGGTATGCGTGAATAATATGGGACACATAGTAGGTACTCAAGTTTTGCTGCCATGGTAGCGACAGTCGTAGGTGTGTTTCCCCCAGGCCTCAGACAACAGGCACTACAGCTTTGATTGGAATTACTCCTGCACGGTTTTATCACAGACCCTAAAGCAGCGGTTNTTCATCATTTATTAAAACTTAGAGTTACTCTCTATTAAAGTCTTTTCTTTGACTAGAAACTTTTGCACATCTACCTCATATCAGAAACAGAAAAAAACAAACAAGCTTCCTGTCTCTTAACTATTGGGTCATCAGGAAAGTCATTATGCATTTTTGCATTGAAAAACATAGAAAAATACATCATGACTTTCCCAATGACCCAAGTTAGTAGGAAAACATACTCATGCTTTAATGAGTGAAAGGGGGTAGGATAAACTTTTAAGTAAGTGACCTGATTTAAATGTACTCCTTTGATCTGGAGGTCAAGAAGGTGCCTGACAGAGCAGAGCCTGCCGAAAGCACAGTGCTTTTGGCACTGATGATTGGTGTTGAGCATTCACAAAAGAAAAGATAAAAAGATAAAATAAAATAAAAGAATAAAAATAAAAGATAGCTGCTGGAATTATCTTATTGGTGACAGCGGATTTATCAGACTTGGTGTTGCAACTCAACTGCATTCGTCTGAGTGCCAGGCAAGGATCCACGGCTTATTTAAATTTAAGTAAATATTTCCAAGACCCAGGTAATTCATATTTTTAAAAACCACTGATTTTGAGGTCAGAGAAGCTTCATGATTTGACCCTAAGATGTGGATGCATCAATAAGCTGATAAATATTCATATGCATGTGGGGCCTTTTTGGGAAGGAGAGGATCCAGTGAAATGCAGCTCCGTAAAGTCTCATCTCCCGACAGCTGATTTGAATGAGTAACTTGAAGCATTTTACTCTTGTAGAGTGACTCAGAAAGTTTGTACCCATACCCAGCTCAGATTCCAGTGGTCCTTGGTGAATTGGGTTAGGTAGTGAATATTTGTCCTGCTAAAGGTCAGATTAAAGAATATGATACTAACAGCTTCTACACCTTAATATATTTAGAAAAATAAAGTAATGCTTCTTATCAGTTGGTTGCAAAATTGAATTTAACAGCTGGCCGATATTCTTTTCTGCTTTAGTGCTCCACCTGAACTGGGTCCCCCAGCTCAAGATTGGGTATTCCAACTGTTTGTACTGTAGAGGCTTAAGTCACTGTACTTTGGGTCATTCAGAACTAAGTATTGTTCTTTCTCTCATTAGCACTATGTTTGTGCACACCTTTTAGGCCCAGTGTAATGTTTATGTAGCTTTATTTGCCTGATTTATTTGAGAAAGCACCTTGAGGGTAAATACCAGTGTTTACTGTTTTTAATTCCAAAGTGAGTAGCGCAAAATGTTGCACCTAACAAAAGTTTAAAGATAGATGGTTCCTCTTCAGAATCTCGTGGTTCATTTACAAACATGCCAGCTTAACAGAAGAGTAGTGGATCTAGGGCCAAGGCAATTGAATAGTGACTCTCATGGCTGACACCCGCTTCAAAGTGTGGCCTTGTACAATTCCAAATCTACAATATCATGCACTCATCAGAGTGAATCTTGCCGTAGCGTAAAACCTTACTAAATATGTAATTGTCATCTAACAATATTTTTTTCTTTTCACTGGCTGAAAAATCCCTTTAGGTGCAGTAGTTGTTATGTTTACTTGCATTACGAAAGTCTCTGGGCCGAGGGAGTGATGTTACCAGTGATTTCCACAAGATGGCAGAGCAAACCCTTTTTTTCATGTTACTATAATAGGTTTCAAACAATTTTTTAACACATCTTGCTTATGCTCTTATCGTTAAAATCTTTTTTGCTTTTTCTTTAGATGGGCAGTATCAAACCGAGAAATGCTTATAGCCCAAAACAGCTCCTTGGAATTTAAGCTACACAGACTGTATTTTATTAGCCTGTTAATGGGTGGAACTACAAATCAGCGAGAAGCATTGCAATATGCTAAAAATTTTCAACCATTTGCCCTAAATCATCAAAAAGGTGAGTCTGGAGTCAGATATTTTAATGTTCTGAATAGGCATGTAGCCACCTCCTGGAATTTAAGTTTATCTTAACTACATCTAATACATATTTGCTAATAAACTATAACAATTATAGAAGATGATCACTTAACAGAAAAGGCCTTGACTGGATCAAGAAGAAAAATAAAATATTAAAGACTCATGGGTGAAAAGTCAGAGACATTGCATTTTTGGGGATTCCATATTAAACTAAGAGGAGACATGAGAAAGTGAAGTATGCCCTTGCTTTCCCCGGTTCCCCACCCCGCCATGCTGCTGTTATTGCCACAACAAAGTGTTTCAGGGTACACCAGGGTGGTAGCAGTTAACCCCAAGTGTCATTGTGGGAGTGGTGGCTAGTTCTATAGCCAAAGATATGTGATAGCCCCATTTATAACATAATTATTACTCCTCAAGATAATGG
>NW_017732353.1:47632-62190 GCF_001890085.2 Hipposideros armiger | reverse complement strand
CTACTGTTATGAATCGTAATGTAAATATCTTTTTGTTTTCCGATGGTCTTAGGCGACCCCTGTGAAAGGGTCGTTCGACCCCCAAAGGGGTCGTGACCCACAGGTTGAGAACTGCTGCCCTAAAGACCCAGGGTCTTTCTGCTTTTGGTTTTTGGTTTTCGAGCTGCTTTTCTGAGACACCTGTGCACAGGTTTTTCTGTAGTTTACCTTGTTCTTCCAGCTGGTAACTGTCTGTTGGTTGCCCCCAGCTTCTCCTCAGATCTGGTTTGACTCAAAGCGCAGGTGCATCCCCAGTCTGAGTGTGGTCAGGACCCAGGCAGCACCCCTGCTTATTTGAGCAAGTGAAGAGAACTGGGCCAGGTGCCTGCAAGAGTGTGTGTTGTAAGCATCTCTGACACTTGTGCACTAGAATAGAGCACACTGAAATCTGAATTCGCCTAAAGCCTGAGTGTCAGGGTAATAAAGCAGTTGGAAGTGACGATCTGGCCATTCTCAGAATTATTCTGTTACACTTTGCCAAAGTTTTTGAAAGAATGTGGGTAATAGACTTTTTTATTGATAGCCATTTTAGATTTAGAAGGAAAGAAAACAGAATTGGCATTTGTGGAGCCTCTTGTCAGGTGCCAAATGCTGTGCTGGGTGATTTCATAGCTTTTGCTCGTTTTGTTCACTGTAAAGAGAAATCATTGATGTAAGTGCCATGAGCTCTGATGTACAACTTGTGAAAGGTCCTGCTGAACTTGAGCTTAAAGCTCATGTTTCATGTGGTTTCTGTGGACCATTACACACGAAACATGTGAAACTTAGATCTGAAGCTCACACAGAAGTAAACCATGTTTCTCCTGCCTTTAAAGGGATTGTTAACTGAATTTTATCACCCAGCTAAGTGTGCTACAGAACAGCCAGGATTTCTGATAGCTTTTGCTGTTAGCTATATCCTGATGAATTTTGAAGAGTGTTTCACTTCTAGGGCATTGCTTTGCCTTTGACTCTTAACTCTCAGACATCAGAATTTGGTTTGACAGTAACAAATAATTTTGAAGGTTAATTTAGAATTATGAAGTAATACTTAAATACCTAAGACTGTCCCTTTTGAGTTAGAGGAGTGCTGTAAAAAGGTACATTCAGATGAGTAGATTTGATCAATGTTCTTCGCTGTACAATGCATACTAACGTGATGGTGTTCCAAGATAGAACTTGAGCCTTTTTACTTTTGTTAACAGATTGAAGTGGACCTTGGTAAAAAGTGCTGGTATCACTCTATATTTGCCTGTCCCATTCTTCGTCAGCAAACAACAGATAACAATCCTCCCATGAAATTGGTCTGTGGTCATATTATATCAAGAGATGCTCTGAATAAAATGTTTAATGGTAGCAAGTAAGTGTCTGACTTTTTAAATGTGGGTAAAAACATTTCTTTGTAACTTAGTGGGAGGATAAGAAGTAATGAGCATAAGTAAATATTGCTAGAATTTAGAAATAAATAGATTTGTAACTTCATTTGGCATGGTGGTTTCTGATCTTTAGTCAGTCTTCTTAATTCGTGGATTTGGTGATTAGATTTATAAGCATGATCTTGAACTCTGGGATAGGCCACACAATGTCGCCCCCCTATCCTTTCTATGCAAATGGTAGCATGTAGCATACTATATACTGTTCTGTCCCTTAGTGATGTATCTTAGAGATCTTTTATACGCTACAGAAAGAGCCCTCGCCCTCTTTTTAAAGCTGCAGAGTATTCTACCTTATGGAAATAATGATCATTTCACCAGTTCCTTATTGATGAGCATTTAACTTTTGTTATTAGAAAGTGAATTACTTTATATGTGATATATAAATTCATAGACTTGAAATCACTAATTTAAAGGATATGTACATTTATAATTTTTACACATTACGAGACTAACTTAAAAAAAGTCCCAACAGCCTATTTCCAGCTTAGGTAGCTGGAAAATGTTTCACTGGAGTTTATTTGAGACCCAGTGAGTGGTAAAGCCTTTTCTTTAAGAGGAGGCCTTGGCATGTAATGAAGGTGTTTGTGCAAATCATGCTGGTTTCATGTGCCCACTAGAGGGCATGTCGGCCGCTCTTGGTAAGCTACGTGCCTTGTAGGCTCAGCGGCTGGTATCAAATTTGCTGCTGTTGAGTGAATTGTGCGACCAATTGATTTGAAACTCATTTGGAGACAGGTGCAACTTAAACCTTGGAGAAGAAAAATTGGATTTACTTTTGAAACCCCCAAAAGCAGTTTTCAGAACAGTTGCTTTGTTTTGTTTACAAAACAATTTTTACTGATTTCCACTGCAGAGGGGCCTTGCAGTTTAGGGTCTGGCTTACATGGCATTTATTTGTGACCCTTCAAAGCTTGCCTGTTATAGTAAGGGAAAGCACAACTAACCCTCACAATTACAGACATGAGTGTTTGTTTGTAAGTCTGTGTGTGTATAATTGATAGGTGAAATTGAATGCTCAGTACTGATCCTGTTCCTTGATTCATTTTTTTCTCCTTGTCTTTAGATTAAAATGTCCATATTGTCCAATGGAACAAAGTCCAGGAGATGCCAAACAGATATTTTTCTGAAGAAATGATTTTAGTTTGCAGTTTGTAAGTGAAACTGAATTGTGGGTGCATTTCAGAAGAGAACGTTCCATTTAATGCAGCTAACCAAGGACTCCTGTGTTTATATAAGCTAACGCTCCAGAACCTTGGCGAACATTTTAGTGCACACACACCGAGGGAGTGCTCCAGATGAATATTATCATAGGGCTTTATTATATTCTTGGTCTTCATTTCTGATCAAGGAAATAAAATACACCAGCAGTTGTCATTCAATGCAGGTTTTTGTACTTAATTATATGGTGATTTTTTTTTTAAGAGCAGAAACGGAAAATGACCTGTTTGCCTGCCATGTGTTTAGTAGTTCTCCTGCTTTTACTTTTGTCATTTACTTGATAATTGTAAGCTTTGAGAATGTTTGTGAAAAAGTTTTGTTTCCTGTTATATATACACTTAATTGAAAATTCTTCAGAAAAAGTTTGAAAAACTGAATTGTGCTTATAAAACTAATTTGCATTTTGTTTTTTGCTTAAGGAAGAAAGCTGTGATAGAGTCCAAATTAGCTTTTTTGATGTTTTTCTCTGCTCCAGCTCTCACTGAGAAGTCAGCAGACCTGCATTTGAGCTCTACTGGTAGCCTGGCTGCCTCTTTAAAATTCCGTCATGAATTTAGCAGGTTGGTGTGAGAAGTCTTCCGCCAGAACAGAGTAGAAGGAGTACTATTGTTTCTTTGCTTTTATTGCCAAGAGGTGCTTGTTTTAAAGGTGTGTTCAATAAAATGAAATTCTGAAGTTAGAAGTGTTCATAAATTGATATTTGCTCTCTTGGTCTTGGTAGCCCTGTTCTCTGAAATTTGCCTTGAGGAGTTGGCTGACTATTGCATTTGTAATCATTGCAGACACAGTGGTGTGTGTGTGTGTGTGTGTGTGTGTGTGTGTGTGCATGCGTGTGTGTATGCGTGTGTATACGTATGCACCAGCATCAGACATTGTGCATCTGGACGGGAAGAAGCATGTTCTAGTCCTAAAATGCAGTTACCTGACTCATTACTTTACATCCTTACAGTTAGGACCTAGCAAATTTTCTGTAGTGCAGAGCAGAATATGTTTATTGCTGTTTTTGTATTTGAATAGTATCCTGTTCAATGCCTCTCCTGCAGCGTGTGTCCTCTCATTACCATGAATCTGCATCTTACTCTAATGGATACACATAATGAATGATCTTTTGTGAGGTATCTTCGTTTAATGCACTATCCAGAAATAGCCATGTGTAAGAGTCTTTCTCTGTATGATGAACTACATGGAAAAGACTTCTGTGGACATTATTCTGACTTAAATCCATTAAGTTACTTCATTATGAGAAGAATGTTATATGGAAATCACCAAATATTTTGCAACTTTATTTCATCTCACATGGAACTGAACATCACTATGGGAAGACTTTCATGAGAAAATGAAAAAAGAAGAAAACACAGAATCAAAGAGAACCATGACTCTTCACATTTTAAACTACAAATTGACTTAATTTGGGGGGACAGGGAGAGAACAGATTTGGTGCTAATTGGAAAGTGGCAGCATTTGCAGTAGTATGCCAGACTGGATGGCTTATCCTCAAATGCCTACCTGAGAGAGCTGGGTTTGTTTCTAAGGTAGAGCGGGACTGCAGAGAGCCCTGCTTGACTCATGTGTGATCAGGCTTATGTTGAGGGCTACTGTGTGCTGTGTGGGTTAGCCAGGAATCATGATTAGCTTGCTCAGAGTGCTCGCCTTGTCCCACCTCAGTCACCCTCACAGCGACTTTGGCCCCGTGTTTCTGCTTTCCTGTTGAAACCCTCTCTAAGGCTCCCCCTCTCTCCACTAAAGCAGTGAAGGAAGAAAGCAGAGAGAAGCTCCTTGGACTCCAAAAGAGAAGGTAGAGAATTCAAGACAGTACTCTCTCTGGTCAAGGATGTATAACTGCTTTATTATATATAGTTTTCCTTTGAATTAAAACCTAGAGTCTTTTTTTTTTTTAACCTTTTTCTTACTAGGCCAGATTTAGCTTTATTTACAACTTATTATCACCTTTTCACCTCAAACACCTACACAGCATTTAGGCTCCCCACAAGGTTTGAACAACATAGACATCACTCTCTTGGCTGGTGGTAAATATTTTTGGTGGCCAGCAACTCACATCGCTGTCTCAGGCCACGTTCAAGGATAAAAGCCAGAGCTCCACTTTGTCCCTCTCCCAGTGCTGGGAATCCTGTTGACAGTGTAGCTCATGAAACTTTAAAAGGAACTTACTTTAACTGAAGCATTTGATTTTACAGTTTCCTGTGCAAGGTCCTTGTAGTACTGCTGGGCAGGGTTAGGGCCACACATTTAAAACTCTTGACCTGATCATTTATTTAATGTGAAAATTATGTGTTGTGACCTTTAACTAAATGCATGGACTTAAAATTCATTGGTGACTAAATGTGAAGCAGAGGTGGATTGGTGGATTTGAAGAGGCCAGATCTTAACCAAAGATGCTGAAATACGACATGTTGTCCTTCCCACTCTAGAAACACCTTCATTAATGGTGTCAGGACCACGCCATCCCTGCGGCTGTGGATGTCAGCAATGTGGGGGGATGTTCTTCATGCTCTGCCCAGAGCCAGGTTTTTTACTGTCAGACTAATTATAATAATGGACATTGAAAACAGAATTTCAGAGGGGTCTCTTAAACTTGTTTAGGAACCATTTCCATTAGTCAACTGTGGACTGTGCTAAACCAGTAAAACCTTACTAGGTTCTTCGGTTCTGATTTAGCCAGAGCATCTGTGCTGTCAAGTACAGTCTGAAGTACAGTGGCTAAGGTTTGTCTTTTCAACTTTTCCTCTGTGTGATCATCCGAGATGCCATTTCTGTTGTTTTAGTGGTGATTATATGAGATTCGAATGCATAGATGAACGGGTATTGGTGACTCTTGATTTTAAATTTTTTGCAAAAAGGAGCCACCTCACATTCATAGCGTTTGTCAGTATTTTGTGAGTGTACAAGCATTTAATTGAAAATAAGAAAGTTACAAAGTAAATCTTCTGTTTTGATTTTTCTGTAGCAGCTGATGTATAGACACTAAAACCCACACCACATTATGTGGGGAATGAGGATCCTTTTTTCTCCCTAGTTGGTGCCACAGGTTATGCAGTTTACGTTCAGTCTCCTTTATGCAGTGAGTAATTTCCACCTTAGTGATGTCAGCCTTTGGGATAGTAGGTACTGCAAAAGCCACGAACTCGGTCATCCGCACAAGACAAGCTGCTGATAGACATTAGCCCCCTGGTTTCCAGCCCAACCTCTGATTAAGTGGACTGCCAGTCAGGCTGGTCAGTCCTCTTAGTCAGAAGACTCAGGTTATTTTCAGGGAAGGAGTGGAGGCATGGTTGCTTAGTTTCATCACTAGGATGTGTAGGTGAAGACACAAACCAAATACCTTTCATTACTTAACTCTATGAACATTATCTTTGGTAACACTAGAATGCTGTGGTCTTGAGGGAATGTTAGCAAGAAACACCCTTGGTCCTTCAGTAGCCCGTCCAGCTGTGCCGGGCTTTCTGTGTACAATAGTGTTTGCCATACGCAGGTACAAACTTTATGGACTGTTTATTGAACTATAATTGAATAGATAACCAAAAATCGAATGACAAATGTATTTTAATAGCAGATGAGGCAACTAGTTTTAGGACAAGTTTGCCACGGTTGATTTTACTTCAAGACATAGGGAGAGAAAACAGTTTGTTTTCAAGACATTTCCCTCTACAGTTTTTAACTGTAGTAAGCATATGGCTTCATTTACTTCCAAAGAGGCAAAAGAAGCAGGCATCGACTTGTAGCACATGCTTTGTTTCATGTGATGGGTGAGGACCTCCACTCTTATTTTAGCAGTCACTTAACATTCTCCAACAAAGCAGATGTGAGGTTCACTAGGATTTAGTGCCTGATCTTTTCTTTGGGGAGGGGGTAGGAGTGAATGTATTGGGGATGGGAGGGAAGTGGGAGAAAAACATGGGAGTGTGAGTGAGCGTGCATGTCTCTGAAATTCACCGTCATCCCCACCTGTGTCTAGCCAGGAACAGGTATTTAATGTATTTTGCTAATGACTGCAGTGTGCATGTTTTTTTTTTTCTCCTCCTCTGTGTTCTCTAGACTTACACTAAAAGGATTCATCAAATCATCTTGTTCAGATGGCTCAGGATTGTATTTCTTTTGCTTACCCTGTGCTCTTGGGTTCTATAGTATTTCTATAATTATGTAACAAGAATAGTGTTGCACTGTAATCTATTATATAGAGCTATATGTATGGAAAATTTTGATCAGTTTTTTAAGAAATGTATCCTGTTTGCAAAGGCACAATAAAGTTGCGTATTATAGACTATAGGCAATAAAGCCAACAATAAACCTTATTTAACACACACCATATTCATATTCTCTGTTCATTTGATTTTGGGAAAAGTCTAGACTATCCAGTAGTTTTGGGGATTTCATTTTAACTTTAAAAGTTTTGATATATTAGAGTTTGGGAAACTAAGAAATGCTTCATTAATGTGTGTATTCCCTTGTCAAACACATGGCTTCTCCTGTGTCTATTTTTAAAAATTAAAGAAATGCACATTTTACAGGTTTTGTGGAACCAGTCTGTATAAATGTGACAGAGGTATGAGGGAGGGAGTTTGGAGGTGCCGATTGTGAGAACATTGCTGAATGCATTTGCCTAAGGGTCTGCACGTACACAACTTAAGAAAATATCTTGGTCACAGTTTTTTCCTGTTTCTATGCCACTGGCAGTGTGAGAAGAGAAGGTGTGTGGCACAGTTCCCAGTTTCTAAGTAGGTGGTTGCTTAGTGTTTTCGGTAACACCCATCCTGTGGTGGCCAGGACCCTGTCCTGCTCTCTGACCAGAATGAGAGTGTATGACTGGGAAGAGACTTCCAGAACAGCTCTACCCAGGCCACCGGTGGAGTGGGGCTAACAGCACTTGCCAGGGAGGAACATAGACTGAGAATCTACTTGTGCTTTTGTATATATATTTTTAGAGAAAAACTCATCTGAGATTTTAGAAGGTTTCCTACCTATGGAAACCATTGCAGGTACCACCCAGGCACATTTGGGACTCATGGTCTAGGTGGTAGAGACAAGGCCTGGCAGGCCGGGCCAAAGATCTCACCACCTAACCCAGCAGCATTTGGGGCTCTCTGGGTCCATAGCAGATTGGCACCCCCTGAGAGCTTAGGAGAAATGCTGAATCTTGGGCCTTAGCCCAGACCTGCTGAGTCAGAGTCTGCATATTCATCAGGAAACTGGCTTTCAAGGAGCTTCCTGGATGCTCCCTATTTTATGAAGTATGCTCCTTAAATTTGGCAGGTAAGGATCACGTGTACTGAACATGAAGAGTGCATGTTTCCCTTTTCTTGATGACTGAGTTCTGAGTCATCAAAAAAGTTAAATTTAGTGTGCTTTGAACTCTGTTTTAGTGCACAGCTATTTAAAAAACTTGGTGCATTTCTTTAAGCATCTAGGTACTTGAAAGAGCGTTATAGTTGCAGCATGACAATGTTTTTTCCACCCCGGCCCCACCAAAAGGGAAAGATGAGCACCAGCGATGTAAAACATGGAATTTTGTAATGGCAAAATACTGAAAATGCACCTAAGACAAAACAGTAACCTGGAAGCCCCTCACGCTCCCAGCGGAGAAGCTCGATAAACCTCCCAGCAAACAAATGTCGCTTCCCAGAGGACATGCTTTCCTAACATTTTTTCTGGCACCCAGTAAGAAATAAATTGACTATCATAACCCTGGATACACATAAAGTTATATTTCAGAAACAAGTTTTACAAAACTTTAATCCTTACAATGTGTGATGCACTGTAATACTTTCTATCTCATTTATTTTTTTTTTAGTGCTCATCAAGACTGAAATTGATTTCATGACTAATGGGTCTAGATCCACTGTTTAAAAAACCTTGCATTAAGGGACAATGAATCCATTCACAAAGCTACTTTGAAATCTCTGTCTATATATGTACGATGGAAAGTATTGTTTCTTTTTCCAGAAACATTCCAAAACAGCTTTTCTTGCTTTGGGGTGTTATGTTCCTGTGAGTCTTCTCTGCTAGTAAATATATCTAAATGTTAGAAGTATTGTCTATGTAAGAGCTCCTGTCTGTCAAGGACTCTTGAGCTTTCTTAGCTATGCTTCCAGCTTAGAAAAATACAAAGTGCTTCATGCTAATTTGCTTGGCAGTACAAACCTTTAGTAACAAATGTGTGTCAAGTGCAGAAAATAACATTGTGTCATGGCACCTTCAGTGATTTAATGGGATTTTTGAAGTGCCAGGCACTGAGAAAAACTATCCCTGGCCTCCTGGAGCTCGTGGGTTGTTGGTAGATACATAAGAGCAGAGCGCCAAGACCCTGTAGTGTGGTTAATTCCACCAGTGGCCTAACTACTGGGAATGATGGGAGGGGAGAGATGCAATAAGCTGTGTATTTTTAAGGCCCACTCTGGCTACAGTGAGGTGAAAGGTGATTGGGGAGGAGGCGAGGTTAGAGCCAGGGAGGCAGTTAAGGTGAGTGCTAGTGTTTGGTGAGCAGCGTAGGTCCTGGGATAGAGTGGTGAACAACACAGGCTTAGTCTCTACTCTCAAGTGAAGATCTAGATAATCTGAGAGTGAGAAATGAAGAAAATAGAGCAAGTTAAGGTTTCTGTCACAGCCCGTGCTCCGAATCCTTTGTAATTTAGAGATGCATTAAGGTGTTCTCTCTCAAGCGATGGGCTCCCTTGCTCTAATCTTCTAAAATATTTTCCTGTTTTTATTATATAGGAGGGTGTGTTTCTAACTTGACCATACTCTCCTTACTCATATTGATCGCCTATACTGTGTGTGTTCTGTGATGTTTTGCCAGTTTCAGTTGGGATTGGTGTTTTCACTCCATTTAAAGACTGCATTCAGCTACTGTGAAAGTGCTGTCGTTCAAATAAAGGACTTTGGTGTCATTTCCCCTTGAGCAAAAATGCAGCAGTCAAGTCTAATTTCGAGAGCTTTCCCCTTCTAAACATTAGAAATGCATTTTAGGTTCTCATTCTTAAACAAGACCTTGTTGCTATTAGTTATTTTAGATAAGTAAGCTAATCAACCCTAAAGAAGAATTTCATGGGAAATCATTAAATCGTCGTGAAAGCGTTGAGAGGTGGTTCAGGAAATTTGAGCTGAGGGCCTCTCTCTGTCTTTGCTAGCATGTACCAGTTAGTGGCATGTATGGAGCAATCACTCCGGTTGTATGGTGGCTTCATGCCATCAGGGACCCACGCTCCCATCTTTCTGCTTCACAGCCTTAACATGTGGCCTCAATTTCACCTCTTTCCAATTATAATTGTGTTCGGGCAGGAATGAGAATGGAGCAGGGAAAAGAACAAGATTTCAGTTGAGTTAGTCCCTTTGAAGAGTCTTTCCTGAAAGCTCCACCCAGTGATTTAATAGCCTTTCTTGGCTGCAAGGAATTCTGGGAAATGTAGTCTTTTAATGGTCACATTGCCACCTGTAATAAAATGAGGATTTTGTTAGTAAGGAAGAAAAGGTGAATGATGGTTAGGAAAGCAACTTGCATTCTCTGCCATGCTTAACTGTGCATCTCAGCCAGGAAATTGATGACATTTCATTCACTTAATGACAGAATTAAGCCATCAGCACCAGCAGTCGGTGCAGCCTTTCACCTGCCTTGAGATATTAAACAGCTCGCTGACATATCTCCAGCTGCGTTTCTGAGCCCCTGGCGGTATTCATGTAAGAAGCCGGAGCCTTGGCCTAACTTTGCACAGGACCCCTGCTCGTTCCACTCTTGCTCTAGAACATACTCTTTCCCATTTATTGCATTTCACAGCAGGTGGCAACCTTTGTTTTCTATCTTGGGCTGTGTAGGTAAAAAGTATCTTTGGCTGTGAGGTGCTTATAGATTTTTAGAGAATTTTTAAATGTTTTCACCTAATTTTAAGAATTAAAAACACTGTAAAATAATCTAGCAAAGTTGTACTGAAAACAATATAGAGTTTGGACTATGGGATTATGGATGAAAAAGAGAACACATACTAACCCTGACAAGCTCAGGGGAGGCTTGCATGGTGGGCCTTACAAACCCAGAGACCAAAAGTAACCACACAAGGTGGTCTAAATGTAAAAATTCCTAACTAAAAGCAGGTCATGGTGGGTTGTCATATCCTAGGCCTGTAGCTTCCTTGACAAAAGTCAATCTTTACCTTTGAAATTGTCTAGTATCTTTGTGCATCAAAGATAACATACCTTTGAAATGTCAGAGTAATTTTCTTTTCCAGACCCCTCAGAGCACAACCACGGGCACCAGAGCACAAGACCACATTGTTGCCCACATTCCATCTATATACACTGTAAATATGAACTATCCTGTACCCACCAATGTAAAAGAAGTATGTGTCTCTGCACTTTGCTTTTTATCCAATCACAGAGGCTTCCCTGCTTTGCTTTCTCCCACGTGCCTAATGCACCACCAATGGGTTTCATGTAACCCTCCTTACATCTCCTCCCTTGAGTCCAATGGATAGAATAAGCTTCAGAACTGCCATTCTCCAGAGTATTTCCTCAATCCATTGAGATTTTGTTTCCTGGTAATTGTCATAAGTTTGGCTCAAATAAAATCTTATAAGACTTTTTCTGGATGTTCTTTTGCCGACAGGATTAGACCTGTACATATCCTGATCCCACCACCATTCTGTTGGGTCGTCAGGAAAGTCATGACGCATTTTTGCGTTGAAAAACATAGAAAAATATGTCATGACTTTCCCGACAACCCAAAAGTTGTGTGATCTTGGACAAGTGATAGAAACTTAGTTTCTTCACTTGTAAAATAGAATGATACTAGTTCCTACCTCATAATTTTGATGAGGCTGAGATGAGATACCTGGCCCATGGTGAGTGCTAAATACCTCTTAGCTGTTATTTTATTAAATCAATAAAACGTAAAACATCGCATATGAAGATCACGACCAACTAAGGGAAAGGAGAAAAGGGGAATTAGTAACTGGCATGCAAAGGTGAAAGATGCCCAAAGGGATGGGGACTGAGGCAGCAGAATAATAGAGCACGTTTTTCCTGCTCTGCCAGCTGCCTCCAACTGCTCTGAAGATGGTAAGGTTCTCTTGGGCCATGGATAGGCATAGCCAGCAACAGTACAGTGGGGTGGTGGTACTCAGGATGCATGGCTGAGTGGCGCTTCAAATGACAGTGCAGAGGCTGTATCTATCTGGGACCAAGCTCTTGTGAGAGGTGTATGAAGGGTTGTCCTTCCATGCACTGGGACACTGAGGTCCCTGGGTATACATAGTAACAGCGTATCTATTGTGACTGGTTACCATGTACCCCTTTTTGAGAATGAAACTAGGGAGAATCAGACACAGGTGGCTGCCTTCAAAGTGTAATTTATACAACACTGGTTTTGAAAAAGTCAGTACAAGTTCTTTTATTCAGCATTATTGGTTACTATGTTCTAGGACCTGTTCTAAGCACTTAAAAGAATACATATAAAACTCATATATTCTTCCCACCAACCCTTTGAGGTAGGGACTATTATCCCCATTTTACAAGTAGGAAAACAGAGGTATCAAGACATAAGGTCACTTGCCAGAGAACACAGTTAACAGCCTGGAAGCTGGTTTCAGAGCCTCTGCATTTAAGCTAATCTGAGACAATCACGGCCTCCATTAGTTCCCTTTGGTGGAGAAACATTGCTCCTGCCTGCTGTTAGGCGAAGGTTTAGCTGGTCATAAAATCGTGTGCAGGGAAGGATTTGCACACAGTTGGAGGGCAGGAGGGTGGGGCAGCTGCTTGCTGGGAGAAAAGGAAGACCTACTCTTGATCCACTTGTTGAAGAGTCGCAGGGGATTTCCAAGCATAGGGTGGGCTCTCTCAAGTGCAGTTTAACACAGCCGGAGAAAGAATTGACAAATGTATGTTTTATTTCTTCCACAAATAGAGTATGTGTTCGTTAAATGAATGTTCAATGAACCACACTGAGACCGGATTTCAGCCAACTGATACTAAGGTTACTGCATAACAGAGGTTATTTCTCTACTTCCTGTTTTTATCAGGATCCAAAAATGTGTTGTGGGTACCTTCCCCATAACAACATTTGTATAACCAACGCTTGAGGCTAGAGGTTGGCAAGTGGGATATTACTGTTGGACCTGAGATGCCAGCTCTGAACCGCTGGGTGCCCCTTCTGCATGGGTCGAACAAATGCATTGAATGTCTGTGGTCACCAGCAAATGCCCAGCCCAAGGTCACAGCCCACATTTAGCATGCTTTATGCCTCATGGCCTGCAGATTGATTTTCAGTCCCCTGGTCCTGAAGTCTAACTTGAATAAACACTTTTTCCTATGTTGATATTTCTGATCTTCAAATTATTGTTTACCGTTTTATTTGTGGTAAGTGAAACACTTTCTTAGGGGGTATAAAAATAAATCATAATATAAAATAAATCAGGCTTCACTCTCTCTGAAGCCTCCCCAGTGTGGCTCCCCAGCTGCTTAGTACCTGAGCTGCAGGTGGAAAAGGAAATGCTGCATGTGACAGGGATGTCCTTTTCCAGTCTTCGCCCTGGCCCAGATTCTTTGACATGGGTGCCCCACAGCCATCGTCACAAGTTTTTACCACAAGGAGGGGCGTAGCTGCTGCAGGACGTTCTGCCTCACCCTTTGCAGAGGACCCGGAGACAGCACAGAGCTCAGGCCCTGCATCCACATGAGGCCTCAGAACCTGGTGCCTGCACAGACTGAGCCTTAGTCCCTTGGAGGTGTGCCCTGGTTCTGGTCAGCTGGATAGATTCAGGGAGCAGGGGACAAGAGCAAGACTTGGTCTCATAGGAAGTGCCGTGTCCCGTGCAAGTGCAGCAAGGGCGGTGGGGAGTTAGAGGGGCGGTGCAGGGTTAAAGAAACACAAGAGTCAAGGATAGAGTTAAAGCGGGGCCAGGGGGGGCTGCAGTCTCTCTGGAACTGAGCCCCGAATCGGGCCAACGCATGGATTTTGTTTGGAAACTTCAAAGAAGTGAAGCTTGTTTATTCTAAAGTCCGTGTGATACGTGCCTTATGGCTGTTTTCCATCGACCTGCCCAATTGTATTCCAACACTGGCAGTGCCTTCATACTCCCTGGCACTCAGTCCCCAGGATGGCATCGCTGTACCGCGGCCATAAAGATAAGGGAGATAACCCACATCATTCCATTGGGTCTCAGCCTTCGGAGACACTTCCTCATGACCTCATTAGGTCAGGAGTTGGGGGGGAGGGGCGGTCGAGGACGTAGCTGTAAGGCAACAAGGAAGTGTTAAGAACTTTCACAACTGAAAGCTTTTCTGAAAGAAAGGGTTTACTTATTGAGCCACATGCCAGCTAAAAAAGGGACCAGGTCTTGGGGCACGCAGTTTGAAACACCAGCAACCAGCCTAGATGGAGAAGACATACATGTCTGCTGTCCTGCAGGTGACGGCTTTTTTGTTTTGGGGAAGCAAGATGGAAGTTGTTTTGAAAGAATTTACATTGGCTACAGATAAGGGAAAAGGTGAAGTGGGCGCAGTGCTAGGATAGGTGCACAGGCTGTAAGGAAGTAATATTTACTATTGATTGGTTTTGTGCAGCACTCCTAAAAGTTCATGTGTAAGCAGGATGCAGTGGCATCCGGTGACCTGCAACTTCTTTTTAGATAGTGACCTGGAAGTTGATTCAAAGCTGTAACATACATTCAGGCATGTGGCCCACAGCTATTAACTGGGTAATTACTCTTGTCTCTTTCTCTCACCCTTCTGCCTGCTGCCATTTAGGACCTCTCAGAGTTTTTCTCTTGTCAGAAGCTTTTCAGCTTTCACTTCTACTTTTTCACACTTGGGATATTTTTGCCTCTCACTTTCTGGGTTTTTTAATTTTCATTCTTTTTTTTTTTTTTTTTTTTTTTTTTTTTT
>NW_017732353.1:39756-47587 GCF_001890085.2 Hipposideros armiger | reverse complement strand
TGCTCAGCTCGGGCTGACTCGAACCACTGTTGCTCAGAGCTCAAACTCTTGAGCGAGCTCTTAACCAACTGAGCCACTCAGCCGGCCCTTCTTTCTGGGTTTTTTAAATTAAGGTTGTGCCTCACTAATCATTAGAAAAGTGCAAATAAAAATGACAATGAGATACCACCTCACCCCGGTCAGAATGGCTATTATCAATAAATCAACAAACAACAAGTGCTGGTGAGGTTGTGGAGAAAAGGGACCCCTGGTGCACTGTTGGTGGGACTGCAGATTGGCGCAGCCACTATGGAAATCAGTATGGAGGTATCTCAAAAAACTGGAAATGGAGCTACCGTATGACCCAGCAATTCCACTCTTAGGTATCTATACAGAGAAACTCAAGACTCTAATTCAAAAAAATATATGCACCCCTATGTTCATTGCAGCGCTATTTACAATAGCCAAGGATTGGAAATAACTGAAATGCCCATGTAGATGACTGGATCAAGAAGTGGTACATTTACACAGTGGAGTATTACTCAGCTCTAAAAAAGAATTAAATCTTACCATTAGCAATGATATGGATGGAACTAGAGAACATTATGTTAAGTGAAATAAGTCAGAGAAAGACAAATACCATATGATCTCACTTAGATGTGGAATCTAAAGAACTGAATAAATGAGCAAAGTAAACAGAAATAGTCTCAGAGATATAGAGGAAAAACTGATGGTTACTAGATGGGGGTGGGGTGGGGGGTGGAGACAAGGGAGAAGGGGAAGGGGTTAGACAGCATAAATTGGTAACTACTATTGCCACAGGGATATGAAAGACAGTTCAGGGAATATAATTAATAATGTTATAAATATTTTGTAGGGTGGACACAGGTCTTGTTAGGGAGACCACTTCATGGATGGTATAGAGCTTGACGACTGCACTGTACACCTGAATAATATATACAGGATGTGGAATATAGTGTGGGGAGTGGAGTCAATGGAATTGTAATAGATATGTGTGATATCGGAGGTGGGGGGCGGTGGGTTGGGGGAGGGGGGTTGTCACTTTGTGAGGGGTGAAAAGTAGAAGAACTATTGCATTGTTTTGTACACCTGAAACTAATTTTTTTTAAAGTAACTTTAAAAAAAAAATTAAGGTTGTGAAAGGCAGTTTCTGGAGGGCAGAAAAAGTTCTATTTTTGACCTGGTGCTGGCTGAGTGTGTTCACTTAGACCACTAAGTGTCTTGGAGATTTGTACCTTTTTCAGTATGTACATTTTACAACAACAAGAATAAAGACTTTGTGATTTAGTATGAGAGGAGTATCAGCTCATCTGTTACCAGAAAGAAGAAAAGAAGGTGATGCAAGAAGAGGCTAATCTGTTTTAATTGATGTGAAAATGGGGAGTCCAAGATGAAAGTGAGGAGTGATCCAGTAATTTTATTTTTGGGTATTTATTTTATTTTATTAAAAAATTTTTTTTATTTTAAGGAGGGTGCCACTCAAAGCCCATATGGGGATCTAACTAGCAACCTTGGTGTTATTAACACCACTCTCTTAACCAACAGAGCTAACTGGCCACACCTTGGGTATTTATTTTAAAGAAATAAAGATGTGTGCTAACTTTTAGCAGTATTATAGCAGTGAAAAATGGAAACAATCAAATGTTGAGTAATAGTTAAATAAATGATGGCACAACCAAAAATGGAATGTTATTTTGCCATTAAAAAGCATGTCACAAATGTTTATTAAAGCCATTTATAAAAAGCATCGTGCAATCCCCTTTTTTTCTTCAAAAAGCAAACTATATATTTTACATATACGCATAGAAAATAATCAGGAAGAATGTATACCATAATACTAATAGTGGATTATACCTGAAGTAAAGAATTATGGGTGATTCTGATTTCCTTATCTATTTAAGCTTTTTCTTCCAGCAAGCACACATTTCTTGGATACCATAAGAGAGGAGATGCATGTGCAGGGCAGCAGTTTAGGCAATTAGCCTCCTCACCAGAACCGAGTCTGTTCTGCCACGTCCTTACAACTGCAGGTCGAGGGGAGGCCAGGGCACTGCTGGCAGCTCTTTAACAATTCTGTCTTTACAGACTAAAGAGTCATCAGTGATCTCAGGAGCATGTTCAAATATGGTATCTCAAATTTAGAGATTCAAGAGGACCTCCAGTCAACTTTACTGATGCTCATCAGTAATCATATTTGTAAAGGGGTGGCTTCTCCTCTTTCATGGTTCCCTCTGCAATGAAGGATTGGGAGCGTAGTTTTACCTCCACTTAGAGATTTCACAGAGATTTTCTTTAGAGATCGAGTTATTCATTTTCCAGGATTCAGTTCACCCCATCCACTTTATTTGAGGAATTTCTGCTGTCTATACAATTTCATGCTTGCTTATAGAAAAGTCTGATACTGTTCAAGTACATTATAGAACTCTGCAAAAGGCAGAAATTCTCTTATTTCATTACCTTCTCAAGGTGCTGGGTGCAGTAATGGGGGTCTATCACAGGTGCTCAAGAAATGACTTGTTCCCTTGTGGTTTGAGACACAGAACCCCACGCTGAGAGAGAGGCCTCCTGGAGAAAGACCTGAATGGTGTGGAAGAAGAGAGCCGGGCTTTGCTTCTCCCCATCTCTGGACTTCAGCGTCCTCCTCTGTAAACTGGGTGGAAGACAGGTTTGGACCAAGTGGTCATGAGGCCCCCACCAGTTCTAACGGCCTGGTCTGAGAACACAGCCTGTCCTTTCCCCCAATATGTGTGCACAATGGTATTGTAACCTTTACAGTATACCTGAGGCATTATCTAATTTTGTTTTGTGTCAATTAAAGACATAAAGAAAAAGTAACACTTCTCCCACCAACCAACAAAGATAATAATAATGAGAATGAATACAATAAGGAAGGCTGAAAAAACCAAAAAGGAACGACTGTTGCTCTCCTTGTAAGGACAGTTCTCAGTTTGGAGTCTTGTAGTGGCTGTCGTGTAGGGCCTGTCGCCATGTTAGACATATCTCTCTGAAGGGTTGGGCTTGCCTCCCAGTCTGACCGCGGGCCTGAAAGAGAGGAAACCGTTACTGCAGCAAGAGCCCTTACAATGCAAAGCCGTATTCATCCACATCTCCCCAGCCTCCCAGCCCTTTTAGGGTCTGAGGACTTGTCCATGGGGCACCAGCATGGGACGGGGTAAATGACCTCAGCAACCTGCCAAGGACCTTACTTGTGCCATCTTGTTGAATCCTCACAGCAACCTGAGGGATAGGCACTGGTAATGAGAGGTTAGAGAATGTGCCCAAGGCCATATAACTAGGAAGCGGTAGACAGGATCTGAACCCAGTTACACTATTTCTTGGAGCCTTTATCAAGGTCCCCATGGAGGTAAGAGAAGGAGGCTGATAACCAAAGTCATCAGCTGACCTGATTCTCAGCCCCTGGGAGGGTCACAGGGATAGGGGAGGATGTGAGCAAACCGCCACCATCAGCCAAGTAGAGCTACTTTATCTAAAAGTCCCCTTGCCAACCCAAATTTGATGTCACACTAAAAATGTGTGTTAATTCAGTACTGGGCTAGCACCCCCTAAATGGGCTAATTTGTCATGAGTGTCCAAAACCTTTCTGTTGAAGGTGAGCTGCCCTTGAACATCACTGAGTGCATTAACTCAGGTTTGTAGATTACTAGGATATGTTTAATCTATATAGCTTTATATTGGGTCATTGGGAAAGTCATGATGCATTTTTGCATTGAAAAACATAGAAAAATATGTCATGACTTTCCCAATGACCCAGTATTTCAGGGCAGAGTTTTATTTTCATTTATCCATTTCAAAATGAGAATATTCAGAAAAGATGAGATAAGGGATGATTCTCCTCCCAAAGCTCCCAACTGTACCCCAAGTATTGAAATTGCTAAAAATCCTTCTCTGTTTTTAGAGTCTTTATCACCTATAATACACACCTTGGAAATTCATTACATTTCCATTGTTAAAAATAGTGATGTGTAAATGTTGAATTTGGATCCCTGTACAGAAATATCACGGAATGTGAACTGCAAACCACAGGTGTAAAATTTGAAATGTTTTCATCTACTGAAAGGAGCTGGTGAATATGATTGGTTATTCTTAACCTTCTCCTCCCTTAGCCGCCAACCACAGGAAGGAGCCGAGCTTTGCGTAGAAGTTGCAGCTCTGCTACTTGCTGGCATTATGGCCTTGAACTCGTCACTACATGGCCTAAGCATCAGTTTCCTCATCTGTAAAATAGTGGTCACAGTAACTATTTTAAAGATTGTTATGAAACTTGAAGTAAAAAAAAAAATATATATATATATATATATATATACACATATATCTTTTTAAAATATATATTTTTTAAAAATATAAAAATATACATATTTATATCAAATACATATATAAAATATATATATTATATATATTATACACACACACACACACACAAGTAATAGGTACACTGTAGGCTTTCATCAAATGGTGGCTATTATTATTGATGATCTGAGTGTGATCATGTCTCTGCCTCTTTGGATAAGTTTCCTGATCTCTGAGCCAGTGATCTGTGAGATGGATGGGACCATGGTGTCTACCACATGGGGTTGCTGTGAGGATAAGAGAGATCCTGAGTGTAACCTCCATCACAGTGCCGGGCTACAGTGGGCGCTTGTTAGGTGTTAACACAGGGCTGCCTAGCCTCAGCGAGGAGAGAGGAGACTTGAGGGGCTGGTTTTTGTTTTTGTCTTTTTCCTGATCATTTCAGAATGGTCCTGGGCTGGAATTGGATGGGGCAGTCACTGGAGCTGCCAGGGAGCTAATCACCCTGCCTCTGGTACCCCCTTTTTTTCATTCCAGTCCTTGGCAGCAAATTAAGGCCCTGCATTGGCACAGGAAAATTAGGAACCAAGGCCATTATTTAGTTAGTTCAGGTGATAAAAGATTGACTCTCTCTCAAAAAAACTAGATCAAGTTAGTAGAAAAATATTTTTTTTTCTTAAGAAAACAGCAAAATCCAGATGCAATCATCCAGATAAAGAGACCTCAGGTCTTCTGAGAAGCTAGGGTTAATTAGGGGAATCCTTTAGATGGGTTTTTTGGTGCTCCGCCAAATAAGATGCAGATTTACTTCAGTCACACTCCTCCCCCATCAGTCCAACCTGGGCCTCCATTTTCTCCAGTTGCCAGCCTTCTGCCTCTCTGCTCCATCACTATGCTGACTCCCTGTCCCCAGGACTCCACAGCCATGTCCTCTCTTTGGGAAAGGTTCCCACCATTTGCTGCTTGGGAAGGTAGGACCTGAGCCCAAGGCTGCCCAGGGGGTTAGCAGGCCCAGCGGTTATAAGAGACTCACCTGGGACATTTGCAAACGCGTCTTCGGTTTCCTGGGTAAGGAAGAAGAAGAAGTAAAGTGACTGGCCCCCCTCCGCCCCGCCCCCCGGCCGCTAATAGTCCCCAAATATGGCTTCTCCTTCCCTTTTCCTGTTTCTTTAGGATTTTAACTATGGAGCGCCCAAGTGAGGGCTTCTTTTACATCCCTTTTTACGTCAATTTAAAAAACACTGCAAATACAGACGTGGGTGAACATGGGTTAATACAGTCACCTGAGTGGGACCCAAATTCCGATAAGGGGTTCACGGGGAGGGGGCCAAGGATAAACCTCAACCCATGGTGGTTTTGACCCAGCCCTGCTGGGCACCAGTCCCAGGACTCCATAAATCCCCTCCCCCCGTTTGTAATAAGCCCGGACCTGTGTCCTCACTACCCGGCGCGCGGGTGGAGCACACCAGCTGCTGCCGCTTGGGGATCGATAGGGCTCTATCTTCCAAAAAAACCTCCGGAGAGTGGAAGAGGGGCGGGGAGGGGCTTTCCCTGGTCCTGGCTCCAGAAAGAAATAGGTTGTGCCTGGCGCTGCGGTTCAGCTCCGAGTCCCAGAAATCTCAACCCCATCCGCCAGCAAGGGCTGCCTGGAGCAAGCGGCGCAACGCGCGGGAGCGCTCCCCGCCGCGATTCTCTCTAGGACTTACTGTGGTTACAGATGGCCGTGATGAGCAGAGACAGGAGAAGGACCGCGCAGGTCCCAGCCAGAGGCGCCCAGATGTAGGTATCACAAGCGAAGTGAAGCCACGTCGTGTCTACTGACGACATCGAAGACACCGACACTTAGGAGGGCCCGGATCCTCCACGCCACCCCAACAGCCCGGGCAAGCGTCCTGGCTCCGGGTCTTGGTTTCCCCACCATTCGGACAGCCCTCGGCTCTACCTCCAGGATCAGAATTGGCCTTGGTAGGGCTCTCCCCGCGGTCTGCACCGCCCCTGGCCTGTCCCCGCCCTCCGGACCCTGCAGCCGCCTCACCTGCTCTCCCTGCCGCTGGCCGGCACGTCTCCGGGCGTAGGGACACTGGCTGCGATGCGTTGGTGGGCGCCGGCGTGGGTGGCAGCGGCGCGGGCGTCGTGGGCTTCGCTGCGGGACCAACAGAGCGTGGTTGGGAGGCGGGCTGCGGGTATGGACCTTAACCCTCCCACCGCTCCACGCGCCTCTTCCCTAAGGGCCCCCTCTTCCCGGTGTTCCACCGGAGGATAGACCGTCGCCCGCGCTTCAGTCTGCTCTCAAAAGACGGGGGCGATAGGGCTCTGAGGACCTCCTGCTCTGCAACGGCCCTTTCGTGGCGGGCGCGGTAGCCTGCTGTGTCCCGCGCTCCGCGTAGCGCACCCGGCGCCTCCGACTGGAACGCAGGAGTCCGCTCCCCTCCACCAGCCTCTCTTCCCTGGTTGGGGCGCTCCCTTGTGGGATTGGGTTGATATCCGCAGTTTACTGACGAGCAAACGGAGGCTCAGAGAATTTAAATACGGTACCCAGGACCACACAAGCACCTGAACTCGAGTCCAGATCCGCTGGACCTAAAAAGACATCTTCAGTCCCTATCCAGCTGCACCTTAGCCTCGTCTGTGAAATGGGAACAGTATCTAAGTAGCCCCAAGGGGCTCTAAGAGGCTCGAAAGTGGGGCGTCTATGTGAAAAAATGGGTTCAGAGGTGAGTCCCCAACCCCACACCCAGAGGAGCCGCGCGCTCTGCACCCGGACCTGGCAGGAAGACTGGCACCAAGGGGCTGAAGTGCAACACGGCGTTGCTCAGGACCGAGCAGAAATAGTAGCCTTGGTCCTTTTCTTGGAAGTCGTTGAGGGTGAGGCTGTAGACGTCCTGGGTCTTCATCCCCGAGAACCGCTTGCTGTCCAGCCCCTCCGCCAGCTTGGTCCGGGTCGAGGAGGTGTACATTAGGAAGATGGGGCTGGTGGGGGCTCCTGGCTTCTGATAGAGCCACGAGCAGCCCTGCGCCGAGGTGGACAGCAGCACCTGACATTTCAGCGTCACCCGCTCGCCCCGGCTCTTGACCTCAACTGTCCGCGGCGACATCCGGAAGTCTCTCGACCCGAGGGCCGGAGCAGCATCTGCGGAGGGCGGGCGGAGAGGTTGAGCCGGGAGCCCCGCGCGCCCCGCCACCGACTCCGTCCCCACCCCACTCCCGCCTTTCTCAAGGATCGCCAACTCACACAGCAGCAGGGCCAGCGGCAGGAGCAGCCGGCTCACCCACAAGGCCATGACGCGCTCCCGCGGTTCCACTTCAGGCGCGAGGGGAGGCGCGCAGGAGACAGTGGCACATGGAGCAGGGAAGTTGCGCCCGTCCGACGGCCGCCGAGCCCGATTTCGAGTTGGGAGGATGTGATGTCATCCGAAGCCCAGGCGAAGAGAGTCATCCTCCTTCTCGCGGTTGTCACCTTCCAGCCCAGTGAGGGAGCTGGGGCCCGCGAATGGGAACCGTGGAGGCAGCCTTGCCGGCGGCT
>NW_017732353.1:32814-39706 GCF_001890085.2 Hipposideros armiger | reverse complement strand
GGGGGGGGGGGGGCAGTTGAGAACTGCAGGTTTGAGGACCAAAGAAAAAGTTTGGAAATGGCGCTCTTGTGGGGGGTGACAGAGGATGAAGAGAGATTAGAGATCTCAAGACGTGAGGGTGAGAGAGAGCAGGAAAGCAGAGAGGAGTGACCACTTCCTTTGCCCTCACTCAAAAAGTGTCTCTAGCATTGTTACCTTGGGGCTTTGTCTGCAAAGTGTGTACTGAGGGCTGAGAAGGAAAAGGAGTTAGTGACTTGCCCACTTCTGGGCAACTTGGTCAGGGTAGTCTCCGGGGTTTTCTCAGGAAGGACCTTCGCCCTTCTGCGTAGGAGACTTCCAGTGAGGCAGTCACCACCTAGGCCTTGTGTGGGGCTGGTGGTCCTCTGCTGACCACGCCCTTGGGGCTTTCTCTCAGTGGCCAAACCTTTGCCACAGGGCCTCATTCCTTCTTAGGGTCGTTGCAACAGCCTCCACACCAGACTCTCTCCTGGACAGTCCTCCAACCACCGGCTGTGAGCATTAGTCTCATAAAGGGATCTAACAGTGTCACTACTGCTGCCTCCCATGACCTGCAGGACTGGACGGATGCTTAACCCCAGCTTGGCTCAGAGCCTCAGAGCTTTGGGTGCTGGCTTCTCCCAGGCTCTGCCCAGTCCGCCACCACGGCATCCTCACAGGGCTAGAGGTTGTCTAACTCCCGGCTCCTCTTGCCTTTACTGTGCCCTTTGCTTGGAAGGTTTTCTGCTTACACCCTGGGGCCAGCTCCTGTGCTGTGGGACTTGGACCTCATTTCTCTGTAGCCCCAGCTCTGGGTGCTGGGCAGGGTTGTGTGTAGCCCAGGTGAATGCTTGGGTGAAGGCAGCTTTCCCTTCGGGCCCTGGCACACACGTATCCTCTTCCTTTTTGTCTGTTGCTGTCCTGAAACCTTCCAGATCCAGTGCGTGCTCTCCTCCCATGTCTTGAGTTTCCGGGTCTTCCCACTTTGAATTCCATATTGGATGCACGTTACACTGCTTCTTGATTCTAGAGTCAAGTCACCTGGCATTATCTGTTCCATGTGTCTGCCCTACCTGTGAGTTCTGCCCTGTGGGGACTGTGTCCCAGACACCCTCTGGATGTCACATCACAGCCTGGGCTGAGCTGTATTTACAGACTGCACTCCCTTTGTAAGATCCGAACTTAAGTGTTGAATGGGCTTTATAAAAAAAATTACTGTGATTTCATTGCTTCCCTTCCCCTTCTCGAAGCATCCAAGCAGCTTACTCTAACATGGCATGTTTAACATTTTATATCTAGGATTTAAAAAAAATATTTTTATTGGGGAACAGTGTGTTTTTCCAGGACCCATCAGCTCCAAGCAAGTAGTTGTTTCAATCTAGTTGTGGAGGGCGCAGCTCAGTGACCCATGTGGGGATCAAACCGACAACCGATCGAACCAACAACCTTGGTGTTATGAGCACTGAGCTCTAACCAACTGAGCTAACTGGCCGCCCTCTATGACTGTTTTTTTAAGAATTACATATTCCTGAAAAACCTCAGACAATACAAAAAAGAATATAGGGAAAGTTCCCTGTCTGAACTTTCCTCATAGTTATCCATTCTCCAGAGAAAATCACTGTTACAGTTGAGTGTGTCCCTCGGATATTATTTGTGCATAAACAGATGTTTATACCCCACTTGAGAGACATGTATATATTTTTGCAACTTACCTTTCTTATCTAACAGTAGAAGGAAAGGTTTTCATGTCAGCACATGTAGAGAGAGCTACCCCATTCTTCTAAATGGGTGCATTTTCCCTTAAGTAGTTTCTCAATTTTTGTAATTACTAGCAAGGCTGTAGTAGATACAATGTATCTATATCATTGAGGACTTGCACCAGTATATGAAACACTTTAAAATTAAAGATGAGAGAGGTTGAGGAGAGAAACCCTTTGTAATTACGGTTATGAATGGGTTCACAGTAGTGGATCCCCTGGCATACTGATGAGTGTGTGTGTGTGTGTGTGTGTGTGTGTGTGTGTATTCCTGGTTGTGCAGACACAGTGCTGTGCCTTAACTCACATAAATGAAGGTAATAGCCAAGCCCAGACAGGCCACCAACATTGCAATCCTCATATTAAGCAGCAGCTTCCCATTTTGCTTCATCTCTGTTCCTACTGCAAAGAGTGTCAAATGACCCTGCTGGTCGAAGTATGCAATCAGGAGGGTGGTGAAGAGGACGGACAGCTGTGAAAGTATACCTTGCCTTGCAGAGGATGCATGCACAGGAGCCAGAGTCAACCTGCAGATATTTCGACCTTGGGGACTATGCCTCTGAGTATGATGATGATCAGATTTTGGGGTGCAATGCTTGAAAATAGAGTGGTCCCATCTTAGTCTCCTGGAAGTGAGATGCAGCTGGCTTGGAGTCCTTCCAGCTTTGTGGCTAAGAAAAGTACCATGGGCGTGGCAGTCCCTTTGTACAGAGCACGACCAAGGGTGAGGGGGATACCGAGACAACATATCTAACCCACCTAGGAGTCTTTGTGACCCCAATGATATTTTTCACAGAACGTGGTAGATTCTCAATGTAACCACAATGACATCCGCTCTCTAGCTGGCAGGAGAGCAGATGCAATTGCGAAAGTTCTGGGGATGCTTGCTTGCTCTAGGGCCAGGTGTGCAGAAGGCTAGATGGGGCCTGTCCATCACCTCCAGGTAAGCTCCTGCCTCCCACACTGAAACACTCACATGGGATGATGTGAAGAAATGAGAACAACTGCACTCTGCCAAGCAAGCCCCTTATTTTTTAAATACATCCAGAGAGATACAGGGTAAGAGAGTAATCGGTTTCTATGCTGAATTTAAACATGTCTTTGTTTTTTTCAAGGTGTTTGTCCATAAAATATGGAAATAAAATGATTTTAATTTACACAAATTAAAGATGTATTCAGAACACATACCTAGGCAGGGCCATAGCAGGAAATTAATCAAGGCTCTGTGCCACAGTTCCTAAGATGCTGACTCGGACAACTTGGAACCAGGGCTGTGGAAGTTGCCTGCTGTCTTCCCTTGCTTAAGGAGTTAGCTTATCTAGGCCTAGACTTACCAGGCCTTGCTTTATCTTAATCACAAATATGTATCTGTCAGTTCTACCTCAGTTCTGCCACTCCCACTTTCCTCCATCCTGGGACCTCCAAGTTCATTTAGCCTGCTGTTATCTCTTGCCTGGACTTTTGCAATAGTCTCCTAACTGGCCCCACGTCTACTCTGGTCTTTTCCATTGCTTCTGGTCCCTTCCAGTGAAAAACCTTGTCCTGCCAACCCCTGCTTCAATCCTTCAACCCAACAAGGGCTTTGCACGGTTCCTAGGAGAACATCAGGGAGTCCCAAATGTTGCCTGATGCCCTGCACACCCAGCTCTGCAGCCCCATCTCCATCCTTTTCTGCTTGCCTTCTTCACATGTCCTAGGTTTGGTGTCCTTTGTTTTTGAAAGGGTCCTTGCTCCTTTCCTCCTCAGTGCCATTGAGCATGCTATTCCCTCTGCCTGGGATGTCCTTAGCTCTGCTTGGTTAACTCCTCTTCCTCAAGACCCAGTTCAAGGATTTCCTCCCTATGGGCTCAGCTTGTTGCCCCCTCCCACTCCTGTGCAATGTCGACCACATCCTTCTCGGTGTCACCTGAACCTTTGGTATCCCTGGACTGGAGTACTTACTCTGCACAAGTGTGGTTTGTTTGCTCATTCAGCTTCGTTCCTTGAGGAAGAGACCTTGACGTTCTCATGTTTATACTGTGGTGCTTAACAGAAGATGTGGCACACACTTGGTCTTCAAGAGACACTTGTTTGATAAGTGCTAAATGAAGGCAAAAACAGGGTGGAACAAACCAGAGTAGGTAGAGATAGTTCGTATACGGTAAGAATGGTCAAGAAAGGCTTTACAAAGTGGCTGGTTTGGAGATAAGGTTAGAATTAGGAGGAGCCTGGTTAGAATGAGACATTGGACTTGTGGTCAAGATGGTGCCGTCACCATGCTTTTAACACATAGTCATGGGATAGCTGAAAGAACAAAGAAGAAGGAAGGGGAGAACGTAGATGCACTCAAAGTGTATATAAGGATATTTAACTCAAATTGGGATGTGAATTCACTCCAGAAGTGATACAAAATATGTAACAGTCTGAAGAGAGTTTAAAAAAAAGAGAATAAGAACATGTAGAAAATGCAGAAATTAAACAAGAACAATTGAATAGTGATAAATACCGAGCATACTGGAAATGAAAACTTTAGACATAAACTAGGATACACTCTAGATTGGACATAGTTGAAGGGATAATTAGTAAAACGAAAGCTAGCACCGAGGAATTCACAGATGGTGTAAAGCAGGAAGATAAACACAGCTGCAGTAAAGACAGAAGCAGTTTGAAAAGCTGTTGAGATGTGGAATGTGAAATGTTCAGCACTATGAAATGTTTAATAGGATTTCAGAAAAGGGAAAATAAAGATAATGCAAAGAAGGAATATTGGAAGAGATCATGGCTGAAGATGTTCCACAATTAAAGACACAAGTGCTCTCAGAGTACCAAATAAGATAAAAACACAAGCCTGACAATTAAGTTCGAGAACTCATCCTACAAAAAATGCTATATACTTCACTGCTGAATATCACTATGGTCACCTTCAAAGTACTCCCCTTGGGGAACTATGCACTGATGTCAGTGCCTAGTCCACTCTTCAATGCAATTTTGGAGCTCTTTTTCTGGAATGGCCTTCAGAGCTGTCATCGTATTACTCTTGATGTCCTGAATGTCATCAAAATGTCTTCCTTTCAATGTTTTCTTTATCTTTGGGTAAAGAAAGAAGTCATTGGGGGCCAGATCAGGTGAGTAGGGTGGGTGTTCCAATACAGTTATTTGTTTACTGGCTAAAAACTCCCTCACATACAGTGCCCTGTGAGCTGGTACATTGTCATGATGCAAGAGCTATGAATTGTTGGCAAAAAATTCAGGTCGTCTAACTTTTTCATGCAGCCTTTTCAGCACTTCCAAATAGTAAACTTGGTTAACTGTCCAGTTGGTACAATTCATAATGAATAATCCCTCTGATATCAAAAAAGGTTAGCAACATCTTTGCAACAAGTTCGTGAACTTAATTGTCAGACTCCGTATATTCATCTCTGAGCATACCAAAGTGAACCACAAGACATCAAAAGTAAAGAGAGGAGGGCATTCCAAGATGCCAGAGGAAGCTGGGACAATGTTTGAATGTTTCAGGGATCCTTAGTCAAAACTTGGATGGGGTAGGGAGAGTAAGAAGTTGTCTCATTCTAGCAATAAGTAACATTATCCTATGGATTCACTAACTAATTGGACCTATCCAACTCTAAAAGCTGAATTTCTCCTCAAAGTTACTTTTTAATGAAACTTCTTATTTTGAGATAATTGTAGATTGACATTGCAGTTGTAAGAATTGTACAGAAATATCCTGAACCCCCTTCATTCAGTTTCCCCCAATGGTCACATTTTGCTTAAAACTATAGTACAATACCTCCAAAGGTTACTTTTTATGTTTAATAATTAATTTTTGAGATTCATAATTTATTTATGTTATTTTTGAATAATTCTGCTCTACTAATAGTTCTAATGATGGTGTAATCTAAATATTTTAATACTTAGAAATTTATTCTTACAGGAAATTAAAATTTCAATTTACATACTTTTTTGGCAGAAAAGAATGATAAATAAAAGGTCTTCAAGCATAAGAACCTATTACATTAGAATAAACTTCTATGGAGGAAATGGTTTAGAATTCATAAATTCGAGGAGAAGAAGGAATGATGGAAAATTTTCAAAAGTTAAAGAACTTTTTCTTGTATTTTTAAAATGGGTGATGGTTAAAATAAAATTGATACATTGTTTATTTATAGTTTATTAGAAATAATTAAAAAGAGTGATATAAATGTTTTATTTTAAAATATCAATATTTATAACACATTGAAAATTATATGCTTTACAACTATTTATGATGAAAAGTGTTTGATGTCAAATTAAAACTGAATGAAGGTGCACATTTATAGCAGCACTTATTATTCACAATAGCTAAAACATGGAAGCTATCCAGGTGCCCATGGATGATAAAGGAATGAACAATCAAAATGTGGTATATCCATAAAATGGAATATTATACACCCTTAAAACAGAAGGAAATTTTGACATATGCTACAAAATGAATGAAACTTGAGGACATTTTACTAAGTGAAATAAGCCAGTCATAAAAGAGACAAATAGTGTGTGATTCTACTTATATGAGGTACATAGAGTAGTCAAAATCATAGGGACAGAAAGTAGATTGGTGGTTGCCAGGGGCTGGGGCTTGGGGGAGTGGGGAGTTATTGTCTAATGGATATAGAGATTCAGTTTTACTAGATAAGAGTTCTGGAGATGGATTGCAGAATATTGAGAATGTATTTACTACCACTGAACTGTACACTTAAAAATAGTTCAGGGCCGGCCGAGTGGCGTGTTGGTTAAGAGCTGGCTTGCAACGCCAGAGGGCCCCGGTTTGGATCCCACATATGAGGGCCAGTGACACTGCCCTCTACAGCTAGGGTGCTGAACAACAGCTCAACCTGGAGCTGGGCTGCCGTGAGTTGACAACGATGGCTGTCAACTCCTGCTGCAGTGGGTTGCCATGGGCTACCGTGCATAGCCAGCAGCCAGCATGAGCGGCCAGTAGCCGCAGTGAGCGGCCGTCCAGAAGCCGGCGACTGATCTGCCTCGCTTGGGAAGAGCGCAATGATGGTGCCAACTTGGGCCAGTGAAGCAACTTCCTCCACAACTAGACTGAAGAACAAAAGGACAGCAACTTGTCTGTTCCTCTTCCTCCAATTCCCCAGCGCTGTTCCCATCCTCCAATT
>NW_017732353.1:16830-30409 GCF_001890085.2 Hipposideros armiger | reverse complement strand
GGGGGGCTTGCGGGGAGCTCACAGCTGCTGGTGCAAGGGGCTTTTACATTCCTTCTCCTGCTCAGTTACTCATTCTGTACAATTCTCTGGGCCAGCCTTGGCAGAGGTCTGAAATAATCCACCCTGGTTGCCCCAAGGCCTGGGTCCCTCCCAACGTGTCTCAGTGGGAGTCATTTTTCTGTGCATTGCAAGCCCCCAAACAAGCACCAGCACATTTCCTCTCTTACCCCAAGAAACAATGGCCCGGCCCTGGTCTTAAGCAGCCGCACCGGTAGGCCACAGACCTCAGCGTGCAGCACTGAGGCAGAAACTGGGGTCCCATAGCTCGGTGGGCAGGGCTATGGGGTGGGGGGAAAGAGGAAGAAGCACCTGAGGTCGCCCGGCCTGAGTGGGGCCTGGGGGGCGGTGAGAGGGGTGAGAAGAGAGGAGGGATCTAGAATCCGGACTTGGAAGTAAAGTCAGAGAAGGTCCTGTTCAACACAATCATTTTATAGAGGAAGAAAAACGGAGGACCAGGCCGGAGGAGCATTTCACAAGTAACTCAGGAGACCCTGACTGAGCTGGGACTAGCCACCCAGGACACTGCCTATCACGCCCCGCGAGGCCCGCCCCGAATACAGTGAAAGCGCCGTTCAGTCCAGCAGGTGGCGACATAGCTCCAGCGGGGGCCTGATTGTCCTCCGGAGAGAAACGGAATTCAGTCCCCGCGGGACCACAAGCAAAACTGAAGCATGTGCGCGTTCCTATCCAGCCACCCGGTGCTAGCCCTGTTCACGTCCCCACCTAGCCCCAGTCTCGCCACGGCTGCGGCTCCGGCCCTTGCCTTGCTCAGGAACCCGACTCCCAAGAGTTACTTGGCCCTTAAGAGTCCTTTTCTTTGGCGGCTAAAGTTACATATTGGGGAGTGGGGTGGGAGATGGAGGGCAGGATTTGCATTTTGACAGGGGATCAAACGACTTTAATAAAAAACGCAATTTCTGGCCCAAGATAGGGCCGGAGGATATTTCGGGTAGACTCCTAACGATTTCACCCCCTCAGCATCTACCAATTAGCCCTAAACCAATTGCACCGTCCGTAGAAATAGCTAGAATGTCAACGCTTTCATGGTGGATAGGAGTCCCCAATTTGAGAACGTCTCTTCTTTGGGCCAGGCGGGGCGTTCTCCCATCTCTCCTTTCCCCACTTGTCAGAGAATGAAATGGGACCGACTGGAGATCCTGGGGGACCAGGCTGGAGATCCAGGGTGGGGATCTCCACCGGACCGTCCCGGAATCCTGGAGCCTCGCCCGGGGCTGACCTGGTCGCTGCCTGGAGGAGACCGCTCGGCTGAGGCGCGGAAGGGCCGCGGGCGGGGGTCCTCTCGCTTGTGCATTCGGCCCTGCTGCACCAAGTGGGTACTCTGGTCACGGGGAGGAGGAGGAAAGCATCCGGCAGGAAAAGGAAGGGGTCAGAGGCCTCGGAGATATTCCAGGGCAGATGGAGCGTCTCCTGGTCTCCTGCGCAGGACGCAGAGGTCGCTATGAAGAGAAAGGTCCGGGCAGCGGGTCCAGCTCCGCGCGCTTTGTGCGCTGGCGGGCCTGGCGGAGGGGAAAGCCTCCGGAGCACTAAGGGGGTAGGTTACAGGAACCCGGGCTTCGCTGAGGCTCCTTTGGTCTAGTCACCGATTTCACTCCGCTCTTGTGCTTGCTTTGGTGGTCCTTGGAAACAAAGCCCCTTGGTCAAAACGAGTCCCGCTGTCAGCCGGTAACAAGTCATTAGGCCCAGACTTTTTCTTCTGATGATATGAATCATGGATTTTGGTTGTTCACACTGTCCTGAGCTGATTGGACACAGCCGTGGGAGTGGGATCCTGGGCCTTGCCCTGAATTTGTGATTTTAGAAAATCCCTAAGTTCCTCTCTGCTTCAGATGTGTACTATCAATATTTAGTCTAAAAAGTTTGCCTTAATCAATATTTAACCTAAAACAGTTTGCTCTTTTTTCCTTTTGGTTAAAAATATTTTGGAAAATAGAAAACAGAAAAGAAAAAATAATCTCTCATAGTGCGAATATGGAACTATAATCACTCTTAATTAACACTTTCGTGCATTTATTTTGTTTTGTTTTGTTTTGTCTTTTTTGTTCCAATCCTATACTTATGTATTTTTAATTTTTAATTTTAATTAATGATATAGATAATCATCATATCTCCTATTCAGATTTGCAGCCTGCTTTTTAAAACTCTTACATCATTCAGATTTCTCTTATAGGCAACATGTTCTCCATGAGTCTCACCTGATATATCTGCATAGCATTCTGTGCATATTTTACCCATTTATTCCACAATTAGTTAGGCATTTAGGTCATGTTTACAAATGTTTTCATTATGATACAGTGATTTCTAAATACAATGCAATTTTTATTTTTTTAACTACCCAAAGAGTTCTTAAAATGTGTTACAGTTTTGTTAAGTGGATAGATTTTTTCTTTTTCTTTTTTTTTTAGCTGAGCCATCCTGCCACCGGTTGGAGCTCAGCGGCAGCTCAGCGGCAGCTCAGCTGGGGCCGTGAATCAAACCGGGGACCCTGTTGCTCAGAGCTCAAACTCTTGAGCGAGCTCTTAACCAACTGAGCCACTCGACCGGCCCTGGATAGATTTTTTCCATTTGCTTTTAATATTATTGCCCTGTGGTCTGAGAATGTGGATTGTATTTATGTTTTTTTGGAATGTATTGAGCTTTTGATTGATGGTTGATTTTGTAAGTAACTTTAAGCATAGTTTTGAATGAATGATTGAGTGTATAATTCTATATATTAGCTCAAACTTAGTAAAATATATTATCCATACCTGCTATGTTCTTTATTTTTATCTACTTGATCTGTTCATTTCTGAAAGAACTGACTTTTTAGAATATCTTTGTGGGTTTACCATTTTCTTTTTATGTTTCTAACTGTGCTTTACATATTTTATTTATTTATTAAAAATTTCCAGTTTTATTGAGATGTAACTGACATGTAACATTGTGTGAGATTAAGAGGTGTACAACGTGATGATTTGATATATGTATTTATTGCAAAATGATTACCATAATAAGGTTAGTTCACATACCCATCACCTCACAAAATAACTTTTTTTGTTTGTCTGAGTTGGGAACATTTAAGATCTACTCTCTTAGCAATTTTCAAACAGTATTGTTGAGTATAGTCACTATACTGTACATTACATCCCCAGAATTTATTCATTTTATTACTGGAAGTTTGTACCCTTTGACCATTTTATTTCCATATTTTAAAGTGATATTATGAACTATAAAAACCACATGGCTGTTAAGATGATAAACAAACATATTGGCATATATATATATATATATATATATATATATATAAAATGCAATTTTGAATATTTTCTTAGACTGGCTTTTCAGAAGGAAATGTCCTTGAAAGCCAAATTGGCCTCTTAAAGATTTGACAAATGCACACTGTTGGCTGTCACATGAGAGTGCTTGCTTCATTGAAGCCTGGTCATCAGCAGGTATAAAACAAAAACAAAAACAAGGCAGTGTTACTTTGAGAGAGGCAAGAAATGGGGATAGGGGATACTTTAAAGAAATTTGTTTTTGATGTTTATGAAAGTTGACTTTTTTCTTCTGTAGGTCTGATAATCAGTTGAAGTTTCTATTTTGTTTGTGGATTGTCTGTTCTTGTCCTTTTGTGCTTCTGTTTTCTAAGTTTTAACTCGAGGAGGTTAATCTCTTCCAGTTCTTATGTTCTAGGAGTTATGTTTGTATTTATTCTACCCCAAACACCTTATTGAAAAAAAAAATTAGCCCATCAAACCGGATACCTCAGCTTCATCCTGACCGCTTTCCTGCTCACTGCCCCTGAACCTGAGCAGACCTTTCAGTGTGGCACACAAAACAGGTAGGGGTCCTGTGGGGCCTAAAGCTTATATAATTGGGGGGGGGAGGAAGGAGATTTCTTTAACTCTCCTTTTAGAGTGGCGAGAATTTAGGGTGATTCATACTATCCCGATCTACAAATTCAGTGAAATCCCTATCAAAATTTCAATGACATTTTTCACAGAATTAGAACAAATAATTCTGAAATTTGTATGGAACTACAAAAGGCCCTGAAGAGCTATAGTGATCTTCAGAAAGAAGAACAAGCTGGAGGTATCGTGCTACTGGATATCAAATTATACTACAAACCTATAATAATCAAAACGGTATGGTACTGGCATAAAAACAGACACATAGATCAATGGAACAGAATAGAGAGCCCAGAAATACCCACACATATATGAACAATTAATTTACGACAAAGAAGCCAAAAACATACAATGGGGAAAGGACAGCCACATGCAAGAGTGAAACTAGATCACTATCTTATACCATGCACAAAAATCAACTCAAATGGATTAAAGACTTGAATGTGAGACCCAAAACTATAAAATTCCTAGAAGAAAACATAGGTGGTAAGCTCCTTGACATCAGTCTTTGTGATTTTTTTTTTTGGATATGACTCCAAAGGCAAGGGAAGCAAAAGCAAAAATAAACAAATGGACTACAGCAAACTAAAAAGCTTCTGCACAGTGAAGGAAATCATCAGCAAAACTAAAAGGCAACCTATAAATGACAGAAGATATTTGCAAATCATGTACCTGATAAGGGGTTAATACCCAAACTATATATAGAACTTATACAACTCAACAACATAAAAACAAAAAACCTGATTAGATAATGGGCAGAGGATCTGAATAGACATTTTTCTAAAGGAGATATGTAGATAGCCATTAGACATATGAAAAGATGTTCTACCTCACTAATTATCAGGGAAATGCAAATCAGAACCACAATGAGATATCACCTCACACCTGTTAGAATGGCTATCATCAAAATGGCAAGAAATAACAAGTGTTGGTGAGGATGTGGAGAAAAGGGAACCCTCATGCACTGTTGTTGGGCATGTAAACTGGTGCAGCTACTATGGAAAACTGTATGGAGGTTCCTCAAAAAATTAAGAATAAAGCTCCCATATGATCCAGCTATTCCATTTCTGGGTATTTATTCGAAGAAACCCAAAACACTAATTCAAAAAGATATATGCACCCCTATGTCTCCTGCAGTGTTATTGACAATTGTCAAGATATGGAAGCAACCTAAGTGTCCATAGACAGACAATTGATAAAGAAGAAGTGGTACATATATACTCATACAATGGAATACTACTCAGTCATAAAAAGAAGGAAATCTTGCCATTTGTGACATACTGATACTGATGGACCTTGGGGTTTACGCTAAGTGAAATAAGTCAGGTAAAGAAAGACAAATACCATATGTTTTCAGTTATATGTGGAATCTAAAAACAAAAAACAAAAAAAAAACCTCAGTGATACAGAGAACAGATTGGTGGTTACCAGAAAGGAAGGGAGGTTGGGGGAGGTTGGACAAATGGATGAAGAGGATCAACAATATGGTGATGGCTGGTAACTAGATTTACAGTGGAGAACACTATGTAATGTATGCAAATATCAAAGTATAATGTTGTACACCTGAAATATTTATAACCTTATATACTGATGTTACCACAATAAAAAAAGAACTCAGATATTAGAAAAATAAAGTGAGTATTGATGTAGTTGGATTAATATCTATCAGGTTTGTAACTGTTTTTTATTTGTTGCACTTGTTATTTTTTTATTTTCCCCCCTGCCCCATTCATATAAATAATTATTTACCAGTGTTTTTCCAGCACTTGCTTGAGCAACATTGTGTGTAGTTTTGTGTGCACCTGTCCACAATGAGGCAGGCACAAAAGTGTTCATGCAACACTGCCTATAAAGTGAATTTTGGGAGAAAACCCAATGTTCATCAATAAGGCAGAGGGAATTTAAATTATGATCACTGACACAAAGGAATACCATGCAGCAATTAAAAGTAAGCCAATACATTCTTGTGTCCTGGAATAAAACAAACTCTAACATATGTTGTTAAGTGAAACATAAGGTGAGAACAATATATACATTATGATTCTTTTATGTAAAAATTGTGTGTGTGTGTGTGTGTGTGTGTGTGTGTGTGTGTGTAAATGCACAGAAAAAGCTCTGGACTACAAACTGATGTGATGGTGGGTTTGGGAAAGCAAAGAACTATTAGTTACATTTTTCCCCCCAACAAAATTGTATTCAGATTTTTATTAAGATTTTTTAAAAATGAAAGCAGCTTAAAAGCGCTTTTTGCCAAAAGGAAAAGGTCACCTGACATAAGCAACTTTTTCTAACCTCAGTGTTTACAGTGCTTATCTGAAATGGGTGCACCATACTTGTGGGGATTCAATGCCAGAGATGCAGGGAGCAAAGATGCTCCCAAACGCTTGCCAATCCCACCATCACCCATTTCCTCATTCTTTAGGACTTTGGGCAAATTTATTTAACGTGGACACTCTGTAGTTCACGAAGATGGGGGCATAGCTCACCAGGGCAGAGTGAGAGCTTCCTAGGATTTGGGTAATGATGACAGGCAAGAGGGTGGGGTGCTGGAGGACCCCTGATGGGAGAGGGAGGGAATTTGGTCAAAGCACGAAAGATCCACTCATGGACCTGTGCTTTTTGTTCCTTATTCTCAGGAACCCAGGGACCAAGCAGCTTTGGTGAGGTCATAGCATGGCTATACTTTTCAGGCAGACATCAAGAGATAGGAATTATTGAAATATCTTTCCCTTGAGGCCCTACAAAAGACAAGAGGGCTTCAATATATTCACCAAGTCAGCAACAATCTGTTGGTTCTTGCTAAGGAATGACAGATGGTTTTCTCTGTGACACAGCTGACCAGTCAGATGTTGTGTCAACCTTCACATGGAAAGAGCCAGGATTATAGCACTCAATAGGCCTGGGATTACAACGGAATCCAGCTCATTTAATTCAGGACCTTGAAGCCAGAAAACTGTTTCTGTGTTTACTGAATTCTTAGAAAGAGGAAATCACACACACAGAATCACTTATTGTAAGTATGCCCTCAAAGTAAGTGAGTTAATCTCACTTAGGGGAGTGAGGTGAGGGTTTTACCTCTCCCTCTTGGGTATCACTCTGGATTTTATTGCTGAGTTAATCAATGTGAATTTCATAGTGTATGACCTGCAAATTTGTTCCCTGACATTAGGAATCAAGGATGGAAGAGTCTATAGCTGAAGGTCACATTGTCATACTTTTAAAATTTCTCCCAGCAGAGTTGGGAGGTGGGTTGATATTGTCATCTTGGGTTGGAAGACAAGCCAGTATGTCCCAAATGTCACTGAGTTAGTTCCAATGGGAACTTCCTCTCTGAGGAACATTATACTGGACATGAAGACAGCTTTAAGCTTTTAGTTTCCCTAGGTAACATACAGATTCATTGTACTCTAAATGTCAACCACATATTCTTGACAAACTGATTATAAAACTTATATGAAGGGCCGGCCGAGTGGCTCAGTTGGTTAAGAGCTCACTCAAGAGTGTGAGCTCTTGGGCTGCCGTGAGTTGCTGGCGATGGTGTAGGCTGCAGCCCCTGCTGCAGTGGGTTGCCATGACCTACCGTGTGTAGCCAGCAGCTAGCGTGAGCGGCCAGCAGCCGCCGTGAGCGGCCATCCAGAAGTTGGCGACTGATCTGCCTCACCCAGGAAGAGCGCAATGATGGTACCAACTTGGGCCAGTGAAGCAACATCCTCCACAACTAGACTGAAGAACGAAAAGGATAGCAACTTGTCTGTTCCCCTTCCCCCAATTCCCTAGCGCTGTTCCTATCCCCCAATTCCCTAATAAAACTCTTAAAAAAAAGTGTGAGCTCTGAGCAACAGGGCCACCAGTTCGATTCATGGCCTGAGCTGAGCTGCCACTGAGCTGCCAACAGGTGGCAAGATGGCTCAGCTAAAACAAACAAACAAACAAACAAACAAATAAAACCTTATATGAAAGTAAAGGACCAAAAATAGCTAAGATAATTTTGCTGAAGGGTAAGTGGGTGCCTACTTTTCCAAATATCATGACTTATAAACTGTAGTAATTTAAACAGTAATAGACCAATAGACGAGAGTAGAGGGCCCAGAAGATATATATATGAAAATGTCAGGGCCGGCAGAGTGGCGCGATGGTTAAGAACTCGCTTGGGATGCCAGAGGGCCCCGGTTCGGATCCCACATATGAGGGCCAGTGACACTGCCCTCTACAGCTAAGATGCTGAACAACAGCTCAACCTGGAGCTGGGCTGCCGTGAGTCGCTGGCGACGGCGTAGGCTGCAGTCCCTGTGGCAGTGGGTTGCCATGGGCTACCGTGTGTAGCCAGCAGCCAGCGTGAGCGGCCAGCAGCCGCAGTGAGCGGCCGTCCAGAAGCCGGCGACTGATCTGCCTCGCCAGGGAAGAGCGCAATGATGGTGTCAACTTGGGCCAGTGAAGCAGTGTCCTCCACAACTAGATTGAAGAACAAAACGACAGCAACTTGTCTGTTCCCCTTCCCCTAATTCCCCAGTACTGTTCCCATCCCCCCAATTACCCAATAAAAATCTTAAAAAAAAAAAAAAAGAAAATGTCAGAGGTGGCTGTCCATATCAGTGGGTAAAGGATTTGGTCTGTGGTGCTATAACCATTGGCTTTTCATGTGGGAAAAATGTAAAACTTGACCTCTATCTCAAACCATTTATAAAGGTGTATTCCGGAAGAATAGAAACTGAATGTGAAAAGCAAAGCTTTAAAATTTTGAAAAAAATTTATGACATAGTATAAGGGCAGAATTTCTTTAAAAAATTTGTTTTTATTAGTTTTAGGTGTACAAAACAATGCAATAGTTATACTTTTCACCCCTCACAAAGTGACAATCTCCCTCCCCCAATCCACTGCCCCCCATGCTCGATATCATACATATCTATTACAATTCCATTGACTCCATTCCCCACACTATACTCCACATCCCATGACTATATATATTAAATTATAGTTGCCATACAATATTGTTCAATGTCAGCCTCAGGTGTACAGTGCAGTGCTCAAGCCTCTACACCGTCCATGAAGTGGTCTCCCTAAGAAGACATGTGCCCACCTGACAACCTAAAAAATATTTACGACATTATTGATTATATTCCCCAAACTGTCTTTCATATAAGGGCAGAATTTCTTGATCAAGACATAAAAATACAAACCATAAAGTTCTAATAATATGCTACCATATTAAAATTAAAAAAAAAAGAATGTGGGGGGATGGCGGACTCGGGAAAACACTGTGCTTGTGTCCTCCCATACCCACATCAAAATTGCAATTAAATTATAGAATAACTATCCTTGAGAACCACCTGAAGACTAGCTGAACAGAACTCTTATAACTAAGGATATAAAGAAGAAGCCATATGGAAACTGGATGTCAGCTGCATGTGAGTGGAGACCTCTGCCTGTTTCACCCACTGCTGTGCCCTGGTATCTGGAACTGGCCGGCATACAGTAACACCTCAGTACATGGGCACTGGAAACCACAATGCAAGCTCCTATCCACAGTTCTCCCTGCTCCCTCTGCTTTTGACCAACCCTGGTAGCACTGTGTGGTCCTGTATGGTGTGGCATGGCGTCTCCTCTGGGGACTTGGTGTTGCCCTCATCAACAGAGGCCAGAATGAAGCTTTAGCCTTGGAGGTCACCTTTCTAGCAGCAGGACAGAGGAAGAAACACAAGGAAGGTCCTATTTCTCTCTCCTAGGAAATATCCTGGAAGTTACACAAGTTGCTTCCCTTCTCATCCTAGAGGGAGAGCTTGGTCAGGGAGAGTTGTAGAAGAGGCTGGAAATTGTCATTTTGGGTGGCCACTTGCCCAGCTGTAAGTTGGGTGTTTTGTTGCTCTGAGAGAGAAGTGGACAAGACTCTTGAGAACCACCTGATGTCTCTGCCCCACCCTTTTTAATGTTCCCTCTCATCACCCAACCACTCCGTATCCTGAGTTTATGTTTTAGGAAAGATTGCACATCAGAAAAATTGCATTAAGTAATTCATAATTTAAGAATGAGCTGAAAATCATGGGCCAGTGGGTGTTATTCCTTAGATATGCTGGCGAATATCTGGCAGGACTCCGTTACTGATTCTGGGACTCCCTCCCACCCAGAGCCCACTGTGCACAAGCAGCCAGAGGTGTCTTGTCCAATGGCAGTTGACAATGTCCTTCCCTGCTCAGGATTACCTGCTCTTTAGAACAAAACCCAAAGCCCTGCCTGTGAAACTGAGCTGGGACTAACGAGGGATATCAGAGGCAGCCACTGGCCTAGCCAACCAAGGCATGCAACTCACTGTAGAAAGTCTCCTTAGCAAAGCGTTCTGTCCTCAGAGATGACTGCTGTCCAGGCCCTTAATTTGGGGATGTTTAAATTTGGAGACACAAAACAAAATGCACCTGTGGGTTTGGTCCTGGAAATAAGGCGTGCTGGTCCAACTCTCCCTCCCCAGCCTCATTCCCCACCTCTGTCCTGTATGTGCTCCAGCTTTCTCCTGCTCCCACACCTCCTCTCCATTTCTTGTGGTCAAATTCATGCATCAGAGCCACTCCCTGATGGGGAAAGGGGAAAGGCCTGACTTATGCCTTATTGTCAGGAAACTCAGCTGCACAGGTAAGTAACCCCTAAGCCACTTTGGGACCACACCCACACCACTTCTCTGAACACCGCCCCCCCTACACACACACACACAGGCTGGGTAACGGGACACTGTTATCCTATTGTAAACCCCTTGGTCATAACACAGGCCACAGGCCACAGGTTCTTCTGCAAATGTTAGGTAATGCGGAAAGTAACACAATTTCTGCCTTTCTGTCCTGTAGTATGTCTCACAGCCTATTCCTTTCAGAACCACATTTGTTGCTGTTGGGGGTTCCCAGGATAATTCTCTTTAGTCATTTTTCCATTAGTTGTTTTGATTTCAGTCCAAGCATTACATCACTACACTCTTCTCAAACTGTTGGGTGCACCACCCTAGATCTGTGCAAGGAGGATGCAAAGCAGAGTATCAGATACATCTTTCTGCAGCATCAGAAATCAAGCAATAGTACTTGATTATTCTAGATCTTATAATAATCAAGTACTTTAATGAGAACCGCCCCCCTTCCCCCACAAACATGGAAGAAAAGATAGAGAAAGACAGTGGAGGGAAGAAGGGCACAGGAAAAACAGCCCAGTCTTTGAAGTTTCATCCTGGTAGGGGGCTGAGGGGTGGACCTGCAGCGAGGAGAGTCTCTCCTCTTGTCCCCCAGGGGGCTTTAGGTCATCCTCTAAGTTAACCAGGTATTTTGGGTACAATGCTTCTGAAGGCCACAGAGGTGCCTAATTGGAATCCTGTGCAGGGAAACATTACGGCAGTTTGCACATCTCCATCTTCTGCTGGGCTAAGTCCTCTCGCCCAGGAGTCCTTCACACACAGCGTATACTTCTTGCACGTCTCCCACCGGCAGCTGTTTGCATCCAGCCTTAGGCCTATCTCCTACACCCCATTGCCGGGTGCTCAGCATCTTTGAGTTTGTCATTTAAAATGCAGGGAGCATGGCTTGACCTCCCCAGTCTTTGAATGTGGCCCTGCCTTGACCATCCACAATTTAAGTTGGCTTTACTCTGTTCCATTTGCCATGCCTCTTCTTGTTGGATGGCCTAAAGCAGAGCTTTCTTAAAAGAAAATTGTAGAGGGAATTGTCCTTGTAGGACACATTCTGGGGGCAGCTGATTCCCTCTGGGGCTCCACTGCTGCTGCTGCTGCTGCTGTGGGTGGAGGGGGAGCCCCCAGGGCCATGCTGGGAAGTTGGGCTGGGGGTGGCAGTCCTAGACTCCAGGCTGGCTGGGGAAGTGGCAGGTTCTTTGGTCTTCTGCCTTGACTCCTGGTCTTCAGACCACTCATTTTCTGTTTTGCAGATCCAGGTGGGAAATGCAGGCTCACTACAGCTGGGTGTGCAGAGACCTTGGATGAACCTCCTGGGTTGGGGAAGGACTACAGCTGTTGGGGTCAGGGGAAGGGAAGGAAGAGCCTTACCATGATGGTGTGACCCTCCACCTTGGCTTTCTTGATGCTCAGGATGATGTACAGGGCCATCACACTGTTATACCTCCTCTCTGTTAATGAGTCCTGGACCTGGTCCCACTCAAACCCCATGTTTAGCCATTATTTGTTTTCAAGTTCCTCTGTCACTGGGATCAGGGGTCATCAATTTCTTTAAGAGGTTTTTGCACTCAAAAGATTAAAAAAATGGTACGTAATATTGCCTTCTCAGTATTCACTGCTGCAGCTCCCAGAAGTCCCGTCCAATGAAAGGCAGGGTCCCAGCAACCATCTTATATATTAATACTATTCCCAGGCTCCATACGTCTACTGCAGGGCTGTCATAGTTTTGGCTCAGGAAGAGTTCTGGGGAAGCATAAAAGGGACTGCCACAAAACATCCTCAGTGTATGGGTGGTAAATTCATTGCTGAGGCCAAAGTCTGCAATTTTTATATTCATCTGAGTATCGGAGAGCACGTTCTTTGGTTTAAGGTCCCTGTGGACTATGCTTTTCTGGTAGCAGTACTGCACAGTGGATACCACCTGCCAGATAAATGCCTTGGGCCTCATTCTCAGTCATGTAGCCATGGTCCTATAAACAGGTTTCCTCCTCTAACAAGCTCCATAATGAGGAATAGTGTTTCCCCGATGTCAATCACCTTAAATAACTTTATGATATTCAGGTCATTCAGGGCCTTTAAACAGAGGACTTTTTGAAAAACTCTGGAGGAGCCCTGCTGATTAATGACTTTGACAGCCACCTCTGTACCAATCAGAATGTGCCAGGCCAACCTCACCTTGGCAAAATTTCCCTGTGCAATGGTGTTCAGGAGCTCGCAATGGCCAACATGGGGCTCCTCATAAGCAGACATGGCTGCAAGGTCATGAGGCATGGTGACCTGCTAACCACACTAACTGATAACATTAACAATGCTAACCATGCCTACTAACTCTGCTAACAAAAAATACTAACTATACTGTGCTAACCAATACTAACAATGCTAATTATGATTACTTATTATTGCTAATAAACAATACTAACTATACTAACTATGCTAACTATACTAACTACACCAACAAAAGTAGCAATACTAACTGTATTAATAATGCTACCGTACTAAAAAAATTTAAAGAATAAATGAGAAAAAACAAAATGAAGAAAAAGAATGAGAAAAGAAAAATTGAGAAAAAGAAAATTTAAAAAGTGAGAAAAAAGATAAAAAGAATAAAGAAAGAAAGATGAGAAAAGAGAACAAAGAAAAATAAAGAAAAAGGACCATAAAGAGCTTTTGTTTATGAGTGATATTAAAAACTGATATTTATTAGAAATTAAAATTTGTAGGATGCTTCAGCAGTGAACTTTTCATTTATAATTTGAAAATCTGTAATAATTTTTGTCTTTTAATAAAAGATCTCATAGTGTCTATACTTGAATATTTATTTATTTATTTTTTATTTTTATTTTTTTATTTTTTAAGATTTTTTTAATTGGGGAATTGGGGGGATGGGAACAGCGCTGGGGAATTGGGGAAGGGGAACAGACAAGTTGCTGTCCTTTTGTTCTTCAGTCTAGTTGTGGAG
>NW_017732353.1:0-16665 GCF_001890085.2 Hipposideros armiger | reverse complement strand
CTGTTGTTCAGCATCTTAGCTGTGGAGGGCAGTGTCACTGGCCCTCCTATGTGGGATCCGAACCGGGGCCCTCTGGCATCCCAAGCCAGTTCTTAACCATCGCGCCACTCAGCCGGCCCTATACTTGAATATTTAATTTAATTTCCTTAAACACTGATTGTTCTGAAAATGATGCGACAACTTAACTGACATCAGGATACTATAGGAAAATGTTCTGCTGCATAAGACATGATAAGGTACATCTGTATTATCAACATCTATAAGGCTGAGAGGAAGATAGCTTTAATCATATTATCACCAATAAGATCATGAACATATTTCTTATCAGAAACTTTGGAGACTAGTGGGCAGTAGGTTGATATATACAAAATATTGAAGGAAAAAAGCTGCCAACCAAAAATCCTGTAATCTGACAAAACTGTCCTTCAAAAATGAAGGAGATATTAAGACATTCCCAGATAAACCAAAGCTGAGAGAGTTCTTTACCACTAGATCTGCCCTGTATGAAGGAAGTCCTTCAGGTTTGAATGAAAATGCACTGAACAATAGCTTAAAGCTTTACAAAGAAAAAAGAAGTCTGGTATAAGTCAATGCATGGACGATTATAAAAGCTAGTACTATGGCAAGTTTGGTTTATAGCTCCACTTTTCATTTTCTATTTGATTTAAGAGACTAATGTATTTTTTAAAAAAACAACTATTAGTCTATGTTTTTAAAACCAGTGCATAAAGATGTAATTTTTTTACATCAATAACTGAAAAAGGGTGGGGTCAGAGTTGTGTAGAAGCAGAATTTTTCTATGTTCTTGAAGTTAAGCTAGTATAAATTCATGTAAGAGTGTTATAAGTTTAGGGTATAAAATCATTCGGATAACCAAAATATATTTGTCATACATATTTGGTCTTCATCTTGGGTTCCTGGCTCACAGCTCTCCAAACCTTTGGAATTTCCTGAGTGATAAGAGCAATGGGAGCATGTTTTGTTATAATATTTGGTTTCTTGCCCTCAGTTCCTGAAAACTCTTCAGAGCCATAAAGGTGAGATGGATGTCTTATTATTAATAACATATCTCTTTCCACCACAACTGGGTTTATGTTATTGAGGTGACTATCTGAAAGCACCTAGAATGGAGGATGGTTGCCAGGGGAACCAACCATAAATAAAGGGTTGGAACTTCCAGTCCTATCAATTGATTTCCAAGAAGAGGAGAAGGTTGAATCAATTACCAATGTCCAATGAGTAAATCAATTGTGCCTATACAATGAAGCCTTAAAGAAACCCAAAAGAAAAGGGCTTGAAGAGTTCTCCACATTGGAGAACCAGAACACTTCCATGAGCCATCATGCTGGCCCCAAACTCCATAGAAACAGAAGATCCTGTGTTCCGAACCTTACCCTATGTAGCTCTTCCTCTGGCTGTTTATTCGTACCCTTTAATATCCTTTGTAATAAACTGGCACTCTGGTTAAAAAAAAAAAAGAATGTGGGACAAAGACCAGTTAGTACAAAGTTGAAGACCAAGTCTCAGATTAGGAAATGATATTTGCAATGCATAGAAACAACAAAAAAATCATTATCCATAATATATAAGACCATCATAAATTAATAAGATAAAGACAAATAACTCAAGTAAAAATGAGCAAACTATACGAACCAGCCAATATCCATATAAAAAGGCACTAAACCTTATTTGGATAAAAGAAATGCAAATTAAAACAATTGCTATCATTTCATACCCAGATTAGCAAAAATTAACAAGACTAATAATATCAACCATGAGTGAGAAATTGCCAAAGAACTTTTATGTAATGTTAATGGGAATGTAAATTTTTACAACCCCTTTAGAGATAATTTGGCAATATCTAGTAAAAATGAAAATGCTCACCATTTCTCCAACCCTCCAATCCCAGCATTTCCACTTTCAGGTTCATTACTCAGAGAAATTTTGACATATAAGAATGTTCATGGAAGTACAAAGAACAGAAACTGGAAGTTTGTAATAATGAACATTGGAAAACAACCTAAATATTGAAATAATAGGATGGATAGATAAATGGTAATAAATTAAATAACAGTGAATGAGCTAGGTCCACAGGTGTCAACAAATAAATCTCAAAAGTGTGATGGTCAATGAAATATGCAAATTTCTTTTTAAAATAATTTTTTGTTTTTTAATTGCAGTTCACATTCAATATTATATTAGTTTAAGGTGTACAACATAATGATTAGACACTTATATAATTTACAAGGGATCATCCTGATAAATTTAGTACCCATCAGATTCCATACATAATTATTACTATTTATTACATTATTACTATTTATTAATAGTAACACTAATACTATTAGTAATACTAATAGTAATACTATTTATTACTATTTATTATTAATTATTAATATTTTAACTATATTCCCTATGCTATCCTTTACACCCCTATGTTTTTTACTATTTTGTAACTATCAATTTATACTTCTAAATCACTTTTTTTTTTTTTTAAGATTTTTTTTGAGGAATCTGGGAAGGGGAACAGGCAAGTTGCTTTCCTTTTGTTCTTCAGCCTAGTTGTGGAGGACACTGTTGGTATTATGATCATTACGCTCTTCCTGGCTGAGTCAGTCGGTCACTGGCCGTTGGACGGCCGCTCACTGGTGGTTCACAGCGGCTCATGGCAGCTGTTGGTTGCTGCCAGCCGCAGGCCACTCACGCTGGCTGCCGGTCACTCATGGTAGCTCACGGCAGCCCACTGCAGCAGGGGGCTACAGCCTACACCATCGCCGGCCACTCACAGCAGCCCCACTCCAGGTCGAGTGGTTGTTCACAATCTTAGCTGTAGAGGGCGCAGCATCACTGGCCCATGTGGGAACCGAACCGGTGGCCCTGCTGCTCAGAGCTCACGCTCTCAAGCCAACTCTTAACCAACTGAGCCACTCAGCCGGCCCAATCACTTCCTTTTTTAAACCTATCCTCCCAATCTCCCTCCTACCTGGCATCCATCAAAACATCCTCTGTATCTGTGAGTTTGTTTCTGTTTTGTTTGTTCATTTATTTTGTTTTTTAGATTCCACATATAAGTGAAATCATATGGTATTTGTCTTTCTCTGTCTGACTTATTTCACTTAGCATAATACCTTCTATGTTCATCCATGTTGTCACAGATGGCAAGATTTCATTTTTTATGGTTGAGTAATATTCCAGTGTATATATGAACCACTTCTTTATCCATTCATCTATTAATAAACACTTAGGTTGCTTTCATATCCTGGCTATTGTAAATAATGTTGATGAATCTATGGATGCATATGTCTTTTTGAATTAATGTTCTGGGTTTGTTCAGATAAGTACCCAGAATTGGAATTACTGGGTCCTTTTTGTCTCTTGATACAACCTTTGTTTTAAAGTTTACTTTGTCTGGTATAAGTACTGTTACCTCAGATTTTTTTTTTTGTTTCCATTTTCATGAAATATCTTTTTCCACCCCTTTACTTTCAATCTCTGTGTGTCTTTCGATCTGAAATGAATCTCTTGTAGGCAGCATATGTAAGGTCATGTTTTCTTATCCATTTTGCCACCTTATCTTTCGATTGGAGCATTTAATTCATTTACATTTAAAGTAATTATTGATAGCTATGTAGCTCTTGCCATTTTATTATTCATATTTTTTATCTTTTTTTCTACTTAAAGAAGTTCCTCTAACATTCTTTGTAATATTGGTTTGGTGGTGATGAACTCCTTTAGTTTCTTCTTGTCTGGGAAGCTCTTTATCTGTCCTTCGATTCTAAGTGATAGCTTTGCTGGGTAGAGTAATCTTGGTTGTAGGTCCTTACTTTTCATCACTTTTAATATTTTGTGCCAATCCGTTTTGGTCTGCAAAGTTTCTGTTGATAAATCAGCTGACAATCTTATGGGAGCTCTCTTGTAAGTAACTAACTGCTTTTCAATTGCTGCTTTTAATATTCTCTCTATGTCTTTAACCTTTGGCATTTTAATTATGATGTGTCTTGGTGTGGGTCTCTTTGGATTCATCTTGTTTGGGACTTACTGCACTTCCTGGACCTGTATGTCTATTTTTTTCACCAGGTTAGGAAATTTTCAGTCATTATTTCTTCAATTAGGTTTTCATTTCCTTGCTCTCTCTTTTCTCTTTCTGGTGCTGCTATGATGCAAATGTTGGTACTCTTTATGTTGTCCCAAAGGCCCCTTATACTATCCATTTGTTTTTGGATTCTTTCTTCTTTCTGCTGTTCTGGTTGGGTGTTTTCTGCTACCTTGTGTTCTAGATCACTGATTCGATCCTCTGCTTCATTTAACCTACTGTTGATTAATACTGTTGATTCCCCTTAATGTATTATTATTATTATTATTATTTGAGAAAAAGGAACCTTCATACACTGTTGGTGGGAATGCAGATTGGTGCAGTCAATATGGAAGGTTCCTTTAAAAATTAAGAATGGAATTACTATATGACCCAGCAATCCTCTCCTGGTTATATACCCCCCAAAATCTGAAAACATTTATCCGGTGTTCATTGCAGCTTTATTTACACTGGACAAGACATGGAAACAACCAAAGTGTCTTTCGATAGATGATTGGATAAAGAAGATGTGATATATATACACAATGGAATATTACTCTGCCATAAGAAAAGATGAAATAGTGCCATTTGTGACAAAATAGATGGATCTTGAGGTTATTATGCGAAGTGAAATAAGTCACACAGAAAAAGTTGAGAGCCGTATGATTTCAATGATATGTGGGATATAAAACTGAAAGCAACAAAGAACAAGACAAAGAAAGGAAGAAGCAAAAACCCTCTAATGTATTCTTCCTTTTAGTCATTGTATTCTTCATTTCTGATTGACTCTTTTTTTATGTTTTCTATCTCCATTTTCATGTTTCCTATCTCTTTGTTGAAGTTCTCACTGAGATCACTGAGCATCCTTATGACCAGTGTTTGGAACTCTGCATGTGATAGATTGCTTGTCTCCATTTTGTTTAGTTCTTTTTCTGGAGCTTTGACCTGTTCTTTCATTTGGGACATATTTCTTTGTCTCCCCATTTGGCTGCCTTCCTGTGTTTGTTTTTATGTATTAGATAGAGCTGCTATGTCTCTAGATCTTAGTAGAGTGTCCTTATGTATTAGGCGTCCTGTGGGGCCCAGGGGCTCAGTCTTCCTGGTGTCCGAGCTGGGTACTCCAGGTGTTGCCCTTGTGTGGGCTGTGTGTAATCTCCTGTTGTAGTTGAGCCTTGATTACTGTTGGCACACCACTGGGAGGGATTGTCCCTCAGACTGATTGGTTTTGAGGATTGGCCATGACTATAGTGGAGGAGTTGTTGTGTGTGGGCTAATTCTATACAGCAGGATTCACATTAGCCTGTCAAGTCTTCCCTTTGGGTGTGTCATTTGTGGAGGTGGTTGGGTACTGCTCTGGTGTGGTCTGAAGCTGGTCACAGAGTGTGTTGGTTTCTGGGTACTCTTGGGAGGGGCTATGGTGTAGGTCAAGGTCAGCTGCTGCCTGTGCCCTGCCCAGAGCCACTTGGTATGAGCTGCAAAGTGATCTAAAGATGTTCGCCATTTGTGCTGGGCTTAGGGGTGCCTGGGATAAACTAAGCTATAAACTGAGGCCAACTGCCACTAGTGCGGGGCTTGGGGCTGCTTAGGAAGAGGTAGAGGGCACACTAAAGCCAGATACTACTTGTTTCAGATTTGTGAACCTTTGAGAGATTTTTAGGAAAGTATTCAGCATGAGCCAAGACAGGCCATTTATATGAAAAAGTCACTGGAAGTGGCTTGGGTGGGCCCACAAGTTGGGTGGGGCAGGATCTTAGGGAATCACCAGGGTGGGGTGAATGGTGTTAGCTAAGTTGATGGAGACTCAGATATAATGCCCATCTGTGCATGCAGGCTGGGTGGGGCAGGGCTCAACAAATGAACAATGGCTTCTTCTAGCCCTTCTGTCCGGGAGAAAGCTGCCCTTCCAGCCCTTGCCCCAGAAGCCAGACAATGCAGTTCTTCTCCACAAGTTCCTGGTGCCTTTTGAGCTGCTGCCCCAGTGTTGGAGCTCAGAGCAAGTGAATCTGTCAGTGAATAAGTTCATGTGGGCTTTTTAAGAGGAATGCCTGGGGCTACAGCAGCTCTCTGTCTTGGTCCACCACAATCTCTGCTGGATTTCACAGCCAGAAGCTTTGGGGACTTCTCTTCCTGGCACTCGAACCCTGGGCTTGGGAGCCTGGTGTGGGGCTGGGACCCTTCTCTCCTCAGTAGGACCTCTGCAGCTAGGATATATACCCATCCCAATTTTTAATCACTACACGTGGATGTGGGACCAGCCTGTTCTGTGTCTTCTTCCCTTTTACCAATTTCGACATGGCTTTTTCTATATATCCTTAGTTATAGGACTTCTGTTTGGTTAGATTTCAGGTGATTCTCAATGATGGTTGTTCTATAGTTTAGTTACAATTTTGATGTGGTTGAGGGTGGAGGTTAACATAGCATTGACCTATTCCATCATCTTGACCTGAAGCCAGCAAATTTCTTTTTTTTTTTTTTTAAAGATTTTTATTGGGGAATTGGGGGGATGGGAACAGTGCTGGGGAATTGGGGAAAGGGGAACAGACAAGTTGCTGTCGTTTTTTGTTCTTCAATCTAGTTGTGGAGGATGTTGCTTCACTGGCCCAAGTTGGCACCATCATTGCGCTCTTCTCTGGTGAGGCAGATCAGTCGCCGGCTTCTGGACGGCCGCTCACTGCGGCTGCTGGCCGCTCACGCTGGCTGCTGGCCACACACGGTAGCCCATGGCAATCCACTGCCACAGGGACTGCAGCCCACGCCGTCGCCGGCGACTCACGGCAGCCCAGCTCCAGGTTGAGCTGTTGTTCAGCATCTTAGCTGTAGAGGGCAGTGTCACTGGCCCTCATATGTGGGATCCGAACCGGGGCCCTCTGGCATCCCAAGCGAGTTCTTAACCATCGCGCCACTCGGCCGGCCCGCAAATTTCTTAAGCATACATGCAATCTGACATCTTTTAGAAAAAATAAAATGACATGCAAAATAATACTATATATTATTTATTATTATATCATTGTTTATAATACATACTTACATAATAAAAGTATTACAAGTATAAAAGCATAAAAGCCTGAATATGTAGAATCCACAAACTTTAAGATAGGTATTACCTTGGTGGTGAGTGGTAGTGAAAGATGGAATGGGGGTGAAGTAAGTATTAACATTTTATTTTTTATGAAAAAAACAAAACTGAAAAAAGTTTGACAAAATGTTAAAATCTGTAAATCTGACAGTGCATATCTGGGCTTCTTTTATATAACTTTTAGTACTGTCTTTATATTTGACATATTTCATAATTTAAAACAAAAAATTTTAAACTCTTTCCTCTTTAGAAGGTTAAGAATGTAATGAGTACCTGCTGTACCTGGCATGGTAAAGAACTAGTTATACTTAGATTTTCAACTCTATGGGAGGTTGATGTCCCTATTCCCTGCTTTGTTCAAGGGTCAACAGTATCAGAATTTACAAGGTTAATGAAACATCCTTTTGCTGGCCTTGAATGAGGGTGAGATTTAGGCTATTCAAAAATAGCTAAGCCAATCATATATCTGATAAGAGGTTAGTATCCAAAATTATGTAGAGCACTCATACTACTCAATAGCAAAATCCAAACAATCCTATTAAAGAATGGGCAGAGAACTAAATAGACATTTTCCCAAAGAAGACATACAAGGGATCAACAGGTACTTGAAAAGGTGTTCAACATCACTAATAATCAGAAAAATGCAAATCAAAACTCCAAGGACATATCACCTCAGAAATGTTAGAATGGCTATCATAAAAAAGACCAGAGATATTAATAAATGCTGGTGACGATGTGGAGAAATGGGAACCTTTGAGGTGGGAATGTAAAAGGGTACAACTACAATGCAAAACAGTATGATGTTTCCTCAAAAAATTAAATGTGAAACTATTGTATGATTCATCAATTCCACTTCTGGGCATATACTCAAAGGAAACAAAATCACTAGCTTGAAGAGACGTCTCCATCTCCATATTCATTGCTGCATTATTTATAATAGCCAAGCTTGGAAACAACCTAAGTGTCCATAGATAGATGAATGGATAAAGAAGATGTGGTACATATATACAGTGGAATACTACTCAGCCCTAAAAAAGAAGGATGTCCTGACATTTGCAACAATATGGATAGACTTTGAGGGCATTATGCTAAGTGAAATAAGTTAAACAGAGAAAAACAAATACTGCATGATCTCATTTGTTTGTGGGATCTAAAAAAACTGAACTCATAGAAACGGGGAACAGATTAGTGGTTGCCAGAGGTGAGGGTGGGGAATGAGGGAAATAGGTGAAAAAGATTAAAAGATACAAACTTCCAGTTATAAAATAAATGTCAAGGGGATGTAATGTATAGCATAGTGACTATAGTTAACAATATCGTATTACATATTTTAAAGTTGCTAAGAGAGTAGATCTTAAAAGTTCTCATTACAAGAAAAAAAATTGTAACTATGTGTGGCGATGGATGTTAACTAGTCTTATTGTGGTAATCATTTAGCAATATATGCGTATATCAAATTATTATGTTGTGTACCTTAAACCAATACAATCTTACATGTCAATTATATCTCAATAAAACTAGGGGAGAAATTGCCAGGATCACTTGCCCAGGGTCACACAGGCTGCCCAAGTCTGCCAGATGCCAGCCTCTGCCCTAATTACTGAGCGATTCTATCTGTCTCTCTTGTTCCCATCCACCTTCCCTCCAGCCTCACCTCTTCTCCCGAACTACTCTGTGTAGCTGGGTTTACTTGGTTTGAAAGGACCAACTTTCTTATTTGTTTTTGTTCTCAAATAATCCAATAACCCAGACTTTTTATCAGGTTACACAGGCCTTCTCCTAAGTTTTCTTCTAAACTGAGATAGCCTTGTTGTTCCTTAAAGTCTCAAGAAACAGCTGGGCTATTTCTGGCATGTGTGTGGGGAGTAGGTAAGGCATTGGAGTCTGGCTACCTGGGATTGAATCCTAGCTCTCCAATTTACTAAATGCTGTGTGATTTATACTGCAGAGCCTCTCTGAGCCCCAGTTGCCTCACCTGTTAAAGGGGTGACTAATATCTGCCTTATTAGGATGTTAAGAAAGTAAACAAAAAAAGAAACATAGCGCTCCCAGCATGGTGCTGGCACCTGGGAAGCACTTGGGAGATGGAAGCTTTATCACTTTTCTGTCTTGTAGTGAGGAAGCAGATGGGGTCCAGTCCTGTCAGGCATACTCAAATTAAGATGCAGCAGGGCTCCTTCATGCCCTGGCGTAGGCTGGGGTGCAGGGCAAGTGGGAGCCCACTGCAGCAGGGCCTGAAAGCAGGTAGAGGGGTTGTTTTTAAGTTAGCGTAGACCCCCAAATGGAACATCTTCCCTCCCAAGGCAAACCCCTTCAAAACCCTTGAAAAAATCACAGTTTCACTTTGAGCAAGCCCCTGCCACAGTGAGGGAAAGCCCCTAGAGCACCCAACCCCCACCAAAGGGACAGTCCTCTTGCAGGGTCTGTGCCTATTCATGCCTCCTGCTTTCTGCACCCTCCCCTTCCCACTGCTTAATTCCTTAGCTCCGTCCTGTCCTGCTTCCTTTATTCTTTTGCCTTTTGCAGCCCCACATCCCTCTCATGTGGGCACCTTGGGCACCACTTTCAGGCTCTGGGTTGTCCGTCTGCCTGCAGCCTGGGTGAGGAGGTCTCCCACTCTGTTCAGCCCCTCCTGTTGTCTCCCTGAGCAGCTCCATGCAACTCTGTACTTAGATGAGGGCTTCCAAATAAGCCTGCCCTGATGTGCCTCCAGGCACGTAGTAGACATGAAACAGGTACCCTCTCTAGGGTTTGAGTTCCTGCCATGTTTATAGCATAAGCCATATACTTTCTCTCTAAAAACGTAACAGGCAGGTCTGTGCACTGCAAGGAAAGATGACCCACAGACACAGAGCTTTAAAATGCTGCATCCTTCTAAGAAACGATCCACGAAAGATAAAATTGATAATCTGGACTTCATTAAAATGAAAGGCCTCTGCTCTGCTAAATCAATGTCAGGAGTGTGATAGGACAAGCCACAGACTTGGAGAAAATATTTGCAGAAGACATATCTGATAAAGGGCTGTTATTATCCAAAGCACACAAAGAACTCTTAAAACTCAACAATAAGAAAATACAAAACCCAATTAAAAAATGGGCCAAAAATCTGAACAGACACCTTACCAACGAAGATATACAGGTGGCAAATAAACATAAGAAAAGATGCTCCACATCATATGTCATCAGGGAAATGAAAATTTGAACAATGAGATACCACAATACACCCATTGGAAGAGCTGAAATCCAGAACACTGGCAATAGCAAATACTGACGAGGATGTGGAGCAGCAGGAACTCTTTCTATGGCTGGTGGGGATGTAAATGGTGCAGTTATTTTGGAAGGCAGTGTGCTGGTTTTTTACAAAACTAAACATACTCTTTTTTAAAAAACTTTATTGGGGAACAATGTGTTTTTTTGGGGAACAATGTGGTTTTTCCAAGACCCATCAGCTCCAAGTCAAGTTGTTGTCCTTCAATTTTAGTGATGGAGTGCGCAGCTCAGCTCCAAGTCCAGCCGCAGCTTGTTTTTTCAATCTAATTGCGGGGGTAGAAGGTGGGGGGAGTGGGGGGGGCAGCCCACCATCCCATGTGGGAGTTGAACCGGCAACCTTGTTGTTAAGAACACCTGCTTTAACCAACTGAGTCATCTGGCCGCCCACTGGCAGCTCAGCTTAAGTCGCTGTCTTCAATCTACCATGCTTTCCCAAAAATAAGCCCTAGCCGGAGAAGAAGCCCTAGCATGATTCCTCCAGGATATGGAGGGTATGCACCCCTCACATGACGGTTTTATGACCTGTTTCAGGGAGAAGGGTGCCTTTTCCACAAACTCCTTCAGCTTAAAATATACAGTATGCCAAGGTGCCATATTTTGGCACCTAAAATCATGCGAGGGCTTATTTTATGGCTAGGTCTTATTTTTGGGGAAACAGGGTAGTTGTGGAAGGCGCAGCTCACTGGCCCATGTGGGAATTGAACCGGCAACACTGTTGCTCAGGGCACGCGCTCTAACCAACTGAGCCACCCAGTTGCCCCTAACAACTAAACGTACATTTACCATGTGATACAGCAATCATACTCCTTGGTATTTACCCAAAGGTGTTGAAAACTTATGTCCACCCAAAAATCTGCATACAGATGTTTATAACAATTTTATTCATAATTCCCAATTGGAAGCAACCGAGATGTCCCTCAGTAGGTGAATGTGTAAATAAACTGTGGAATATCCGGGCAATGCAATATTATTCGGTGCTAAAAAGAGCTATCAAGCCATGAAAAGACATGAGAGAACCTCAAATGCATATTACTAAGTGATCAAAGCCAATCTGAAAAGACTGCAGACTGCAGGATTACAACTATATGACATTCGGAAAAAGGTAAAACTATGGACACAGCAAAAAGATCAATGGTTAGGGGGAAGGGAGAGATGAACATGTGGAGCACAGAGGGTTTTTAGGACAGTGAAACTGCTCTGTATGATATTATAATGATGGATACATGTCATTATGCATCTGTCCTAAATTAGAGCATGTACAACACCAAGAGTGAATCCTCACGTAAACTATGCACTTTGGGTGACAGTGACATGTCAGTGTAGGTTCGTGTAGTGTAACAAATGTACCACTCTGGTGGGACATGATGATAGTGGGGAGGCCATGCAAGTGTGGGAGCAGGGGGTATATGGGAAATCTCTGTACCTTCCTCTCAATTTTGCTGTGAACCTAACACGGCTCTAAAAAACATAAATTTTTTTTAAAATGTGGCCATCTTCTAACACTAAATCATATCAATGCTTATAAAGTATTTCCCACCTATAACCCAGCAGGGGAAAAAATGTGATTCTTATTATGGGTAAAAGTGGGGCAAAACTGGGTACATGCTAGTGGCTTGGAATGCAATTTGGTTCCAAGTATTAAAAGCTATAAAAATGTTTATACCCATATGCTCAGTAATTTCAATCTGGAAAATTTTCCAGTAGCTAGAACCTTAGACTTGGCACAATATGGTATGAACAAAGATTTTAAATGTTGGAAGCAATTGTAATGTTCAGAAAAAAAAAGGATTATTTAAGTAAACTGTGATAATCCATTCAATAGAATTTTAAGCATTAAATTATGAAGTGTTGGGGTGACCGGTTAGCTCAGTTGGTTAGAGTGTGGTGCTGATAACACCAGTTGCAGTTCGATCCCTGCATAGGCCACTGTGAGCTGCGCTCTCCCTAAAAGAGTCAACTATGCCATTGCAGCATGAAAGCAATGTGTAACCAATGACCATGGCTGTTCCCCAATAAAATTAAAAGAGAAAGAAAAAGAAAGAAAAAATTATGAAGTGTTGTAGTTATGAAAACTATGGTGGGGACAAGAAAAATGCTGATGGTATGTTTTATAAAAACATACATTCGGCATGATTTCAACATGTAAAAGGTGTTTTAAAACATTAGAAGAAAATACATCAAGATGCTTTTCATTCACTCTTTTTTTCGAGTTTCTAAAATTCTTCAATCTATTTTACTGCAATTAAGTTGCTTTTACAAATGGAAGACTTAAAAATAACTCACTTCCTTTTTATGGGGAGAGATGCTCAGTGCAAAGCGGCACTCCACTGCAGAGACAGCCTTCAGAACAGGACTTTTTTCATTGGGGCCTGAATCAAGCAGCGTGTGTGTCACTTTCTCCCCATATTGCGTATGCCAATTATTCATATGTTGTCTCAGAATTCTCCAGTTTAGTATGTTTATATATTTCTCCACAACTGTTAAGAATTTTTTTAAATTGTGGTAAAATACATATGATGTAAAATTTACCATTTTAACTATTTTTAAGGGCACAGTTGAGTGGCATTAAGGACATTCACATTGCTGTTGCAACCATCGCCTCCATCCATCTCCAGGACTTTTTCATCTTCCCAAACTGGAACTCTGTCCCCATTAAACGCCAACTCCCCGTTTCTCCTCCTCCCAGCGTCTTGCAACCACCTGCAACCACTGTTCTGCTTTCTGTCTCCGTGAATGTGACTAGTTTAGGTACCTCATGTAAGTGGAATCATACGTTTGTTTTTTTTCCACAACCACTTTTAAAGCTCTCTGAGGATAAGGATGTGTTTCCATTTTAAATGTAATGTTTATTTGATCATTAATGTAATATTTATTGTGCTAGGCAGAGGGTTAAGCAATGCTCAAGAAGCACGTGCTCTCCGCAGCTGACAGTGTAGTGGGATGGAGGGTAACAAGGACAAATACAAAGAAGAAAGGACAGAGCGGGATAAGTGCATATGTGTGGTGAGAGACAACCCCCTGGGACTTTCTGGAAAACCTAAGTGTTTGTAGGATGAACTGGGAAGTGGTCCCTGAGGAGGGTGAGGAGGATCCCTGGGGGGGTCCAGGCAGAGGGAGGCGGGCACAGAGCTTGAGGGAGCAGGGGCCTTTGGCCGTGCATGCATTTGTGTGTGCATGTGTGTAAGTGCGTGCCGGAGTGTGCGTGCAGGGGTCTTGGGGAAGATGGCAAGCCTGAGAGGAGGGAGAGGGGGCCCTGGGCTTGGCTGAGTGCACAGCCAGGATGAAGAACAAAGGCCAGCACATGCTGGACACTGAGGCCACCACGACGTGTACCCACATGACCTCCTGGGCCAGGTACCCAGCAGCCCAGTTTCTCAGACACTAAGGCTGAGGCGCAGATCAATGCAGCTTCTCCCACAGCTAGAAGATGGCTGAATGGGCATGGCCCATGCCTGGGACCACCCCTTTGTTCTGCATTTTTGTGCACTGCTGGACAGCTGTGTGTATAACGTCTGGCGTTCAGCAGAAAGGCGATTATTATCTCCAATTTGTAGGAGTGGAAACGGAGGCTTAGGGACGAGAAGCCAGCTGCCCAAGGCGGAGGAGCAAGTAAGTGAGTAAAGAGTGAACACATGATTGGATGAGTGAGCAAATGAAAAGAGAACAAAGGTCTGATCCCATTCCCTGCAACGTTGCCTCCCAAGGCCCTGAGAGAGGCGGCTTTTCATGGCTCCAGCGGCCTGGGGAAGAAAGGGAGGCCTGTGGGTGGAGGAAGGGAGGGGTGGGGCGAGCAGGCCCCACCACAGAAGATGAAAAAAGATTCTAGTCTCTCCAGAGCACACTGCGTGTGCTTTCTTGTGCTTCTTTCCTAAAACCTGGTCTTGACCTAACTTACTGTACATGCCATTTATGTCCTATTTTTCCTTCAGTTATTTGCATAAATAGTCTGATTCTCTTACAAAAGCTTTATGACCACAGTTGCTGAACTTCGAATAACTGTCTGCCAAGTAAATAGACCACATGTATTAAAATTCCCTCTTACTGTTGATCATTTAGGTTGTTTTTGATATTTCTAAAATACATACACAATGCTGTTAAATAATGTTAATAATACTGAGAGTGATATTTCCTGAAGATTGATATCCTGATCTGAGTTTCAAGGGTCTGAGCAGTTTCTTTGGGCCCTGTGGGTTTTGACCCCCCCCCCCCCCCAGTGCCTTAGGCAGCTGTGGGCATGCTTTGCAGGCAAGGGGCAAAACCCGATGACACCGCATCTGCGTTTGTCAGTGAACTTGTTCCTCCTGTCCCAGGGGGATGGGTGGGGGCCAGGGGTACTGCTGTAGGGGGGAGGGGCCGCCCTATATAACATCCCCACATAAAAGGGGCAAGTGTGTAGGCGGGACTCAGGGCAGCAGCAGCTCTGCCTGACACCCCTTCCTTGTAGGGAGCAATCACCTGCCTCAAGTGTCCCCCCCAAGTCCTCCTTGGGCCATTCCCTTTAACGTCCTTGGGGAAGTCCAGGGTACAGAGATTCTTACGCATTTTCATCTGACCCTGTTTGAAGTGCAGTCCCAGCATCTGTAACTGTTGCAGCAAACCCCAAGCACGCCGGCAGTGGCTTCTGGCTGGCCTTTGTTTGCTGTGATCACTCTGGAATCAGAGAATGGCTGCCCCGGCGGGCGCCACCCAACATATCCCAGGTGGGAAAAGCCCTGAGCTAGGTAGATATCCTGCCACTCTGGGAAAGACCTCAGCCCTGGGAGCCAGGGTTTCAGCCAGTTCAGCCTCCTATTGACTGAAGTCCACAGGCCAGACACCTTTGGGAAGGAACCAACAGAAAATATATTCAGAGGCAACAAGGGAGAAGAAAAGTGCTGTGACCTCTCTTGGCTGCCACCTCCAAGTCTGAATGGTCAGCAGACCATACCCAGAGGTGCGAGAGCTTCCCACTTCCTTCTCATACCACTCACCTCCTGCCCATCCACCCCTGCCCTTTATTACCATTACCTGACTGTACCAGGCTGCATGACTCAGCATGTGTCTGTCAGCCACCCCCAAAAACACACCGTGGAGAGCAGCTGCAGACCCTGTCCTCAGGAAGGGGACACAAGGCACATTCAGTTATGAACGGGAACACGTTACCTGGGTGTGTAGACATCGACAGGTGGAGCTCTTGGAGGAAAGGATCCAAGACAGCTTTAATCAATTTGTAGACCAAGCAGGCTGAGGCACCTGTGTTTTTAGGTGGTTTTTAGAAAGCCTCATTTATATTATTTTGATCTGCCCTTGAAAACCTGGAAGGAAGTGTGGTCTTGTCGGGGAGCGCTGTACAAGCAACACAAGGGCCTGTGTTGTCTTCTTAGCTCTACCCCTTGTTGTCAGAAGGGTCCATTTGGGTCACTGGAGTGAAGAGGCGATCACACCTGCCCCCTGTTTAGCCAGGGACACCTCCCCAGTTATGTGGCAGAGTGATGGAATTTTAAAGCCAATGTGTTCTGCCCAATAAACAAAGCAAAGGGTGACTCTAAAAGGTGAATTGCTTGCAAACAATGGAATATTCCGAGAATCTGTGACATGGGCTTGTAAATGAAGAGGAAACAGGAACCACTGATCAATTCATAATGATACCGTTGAAAGCTGCAGTTATTCTGGGCCAGGGGGCACCAACAGACTGTGCTGGAACTGAGTGCATTGCCTGAGCTCTGTCACGTGGAAAGAACTCCAATTCACCTTCCTAAGCTTCTCTGTATGGGTATCTTACTGTGTCACTACTGGGTGTGAAGTGTGGCAAGTAAAAATACCCACTTCTTTTATAAAGAGGAGAGTAGGTTATTCTTATAAAATATAGTGGCACTTGCTGCCTTGCCCAGAAGGTGGCTTCCTTGAGTGGGCTACACAAGGGGGAGTGACTGCTGGCAGACTGGAAATTGGCCATGGAAATGGTCACACATACACACCACTGTGAATTTTATGGCTTCAAAAAGGTCATCTTGGTACATCAGTGATTCAAAAGTACAGTCAAGAGTAAGCCATTGAGTAGACTTGCTTTTGAGGGGTTCTTGGAAGCCTGCAGGGACTTCCTTTGAGAAAAACACTTTCTAGTTAAATGCAAAGTGGGTTGCCCAGAGAATATGAGTTCCATGTCACAGAAGGTATTTAAATGTGGAGTGGACGAGCACTTGACAAGGTTGTCATAAATGGTGTTCAAGTATTATTTTGGAAGCTAAATTAGATAGACTTTAATGTT
>NW_017732352.1:566920-578041 GCF_001890085.2 Hipposideros armiger | reverse complement strand
GCTCACTATTACTATTAAGTAAAATGTTTGGTATAGGTTTTTGCAGATAATTTTTGTCAGGTTAAGGAAGTTTGATTGTATCCCTAATTTAAAGAGAAATTATTGTGCATGGATGTTGAATTTTACTGACTATCCTTCATCTACTAAGATGATCGTGTTTTTCTCCTTAGATCCATTAAGGTGGTAAATTTCATGAATAAATTGTCTACTATTAAATTAATCTTGTGTTCCTAGGATAAAGCCAATGTGCTAGCATTTTTAATGCATTATTGGATTGGATTTGCTAATATTTTGTTTAGAATATTCACCTTTCAGTTCATGAGTATAAGTAGCCAATAAGTTTCCTTTCTTGTACTGTCTGTCCTTTTCTGATTTTGGTTATCAAGGCCATGTTAATCTGATTAAATACTACTTATGGAATGGTACATCTAGAAACGATAACAGCTCTTGAGTCGCCCAAATAATAGAAGAGTAAATTAAATTATAGTACATAGCCACAAACATTTATTCAACCCATTTTCCATTAATATACTAAAAAACTGTGCAGGGTGCTATTTATCTATTATTCAGATTTCTGAATTATGTTGAAGATGAACCAGTTAAAGAATGCATGTAAGGCAGATATATTCAAAGTAAATGCTTTCACCGACACTGTTATTCTTTATATTGTAATCCTGCACTCCTACATAGAATATTTTTCTGGTTATGTACTGTATAGAGCAGTGTAGTAAAAAGAAAACAGTTCTCACCAATACCCAGCAGACTTAATTCCCATTCCAGTTCTGCTACTTTCTAAGTTGCCTCAACTACAAAATAGTGATAATAACTCATTACAGCACTATTGTAAGGATCAAATGGAATAATGTATATGAAAATCAATTTTATGTAAATGTACTATGTTAGCTATGAAGTATTATACTTTTGATATTCTGGTATTCTTGATAATTTAATGTGTAAAAGCATTTCATTGAACTCTTTTTAAATTAAATATATTTTTAGATGAAAATGCACCTACTTTTGAAAATCTAAAGTGACTAAATTGGGGCCGGCTAAGTGGCTCAGTTGGTTAAGTGGTTGCTCAAGAGTGTGAGCTCTGAGCAACAGGGTCACCGGTTCGATTCCCACATGGCCCAGGGAGCTGCGTGCGAGCTGAGCTGCCAATAGGCAGCAGGATGGCTCAGCTGGTGAGAGCACGTGCTCCTAACAACAAGACTGCCTGATCGATGGTGGGCTACACCCGCTCACAACTAATACTGAACTCAGCACCTTGAGCTGAGTTGCCACCCGGGTGGCTCAGGGGATAGAATGCAAGTTCTTAACAACAAGGCTGCTGGTTTGACTCCCGCATGGGATGGTGGCTACTAATTGAACTAATTGAACAGAGCACCTTGAGCTGAGTAGTGTGACTGGACTTGGGGCTGAGCTTGCTGCGTCCTCCACAACTAAGATGGAAGAACAACAATTTGGCTGTTCCCCTTCCCCAATTCCCTAACACTGTTCCCCTCCCCCAATTCCCCAACACTGTTCCTGTCCCCCAATTCCCCAATAAAATCTTTTAAAAAAACAAACAAAATAAGTGGCTAAATGAGTTGTAAAGTTAATGTAAAAGTATTAAAAAATGGAAATTATGAGGTCAAAAGATTTTTCTGTTCTCCTCGGATAGTAAGTGGAAATGGTAGGGATTTATAACACTCATAATTTACACATGAAACTAAATAGGTTTGTTTGGCAAACAATCAAAACAATATGAAAAACAAAGAAAAAAGCAATGGAGACCTGTCTTTGAAGTGATATCCACTTCTGAATATATATATATGTGTATATATATAAACTTGTTCATGGTGTTAAAGAAAAAATTTTCACTACGCTTGTTAAAGACAGTGAAGAAGATTTTATTCAAGAAGGACTACTGCGATGAAGGTGTTTTGCTGTAGGGGAGACAGAGTAGGCTCAGCTCTGAATACAACAAGACAATGAAGATTTATAGCCAAGGAGGATGGTAGAGATCAGTGGGTGGAAAATTACTAAGAGGAGAAATTACTAAGGAGGATTCTTGGTAGATCAACTCAACAGGATTCTTGCTGAAGGTAGGTCAGGGTGATAAGAGATCAAGGATGCAGTATGAGGAGTTTGATCTGATATGGAGGGTGATCAGATACCAAGGGTGGAGAATTTTCACTAAACTGACTCAACAGGATTCTTGCTAAAACTGGACTAAATAGCCAAGGACAGAGCCCCAATTTGGGACCTTGTTGAGAGGAGGGCTGAAGGAGCCCTTCTCAGGGTTGGTCAAGGAGAAAGTCGGTGGCTGTGATGTCTGTCTCTTGACTTGATGGTTTAAATATCAGCTTGTCTCACATTGGGAAAATCTTAGGTTGCTTCATGTCAACTCTCCTTGTCATCCTTGTTGCAGTTTACCTTCAAGCAATACTTTCAGTATCTGGCAACTACTCCTGTTCTTAGTGACTAGCCCAGGGCGTTAAGTTGTAATAAGAATAGCTTTGAAAACAATGAAATGACTATGCTCCAAATAAATTTCAAAATACTGAGTCTTTGTCATGTATGTACTGGATGTTGTATGTCAGAGTAAATAACTATGCCCAGGTGTTAAAATGAAACTCAAGTAGGTTTGGGTTTGATATCCAAAGAATACCAACACTTTCATTCCTCAACAGGAATCTGAATATAAAGTAATGCCTCCTTATTTTAACAATGCTGAACTTTACCTGAAGGTTAATGAGTGCCCTCACCCTTTTGTGAAAGTAGCTTACTGCAAGGAACCACTTTTGCCCATATGACTTAGATAAGATGCCTGCCTGGTTTACTTATGACAACGGCAGACACAGACCCTCCAAATTCCCATTCTTTGCCTCACAGACTAATTGAATTGTTTTGTCCCTTCTGATCAACAGGAACAAAACGGTATTAATCAAACTTTGGCTAAGCCTCTTTCCTTTCCTCAGGATCCTGAACATCGGCCCATCCTGAGCCCAAGTCAGCATACAGCCTCTCCTTAAGGGCAGCTTCCTGAAAAGAAGCTGGCCTCAGGGTAAAACATTCTCTCATCTACTGTCCCATCACACCACAACTTTCATCCCATGTTCCCAACCTGGTTCTTTCTAGCCTTGTTCATTCCTCTCTATAAAAAAAAATACCCTAGGGCCAGCCGAGGGGCTCAGTTGGTTAAGAGCTGGCTCAAGAGTGTGAGCTCTGAGCAACAGGGCAGCAGGTTCGATGTTTCCCAAGCTGAGCTGCCAACAGCCGCCAACAGGTGGCAGGATGGCTCAGCTAAAAAAAAAAAAAGAAACCCTTTTTGTTCACCTCTTGAGATGCTCACAGGTCTTACGGTCCCAGGGTTCTCCTGTTTTAACAGTTCCCCCTTCACCTGGAAAATCCTTTCAGATTTGTTTTTTTTAATTTGACCTTAGTATGTCTTTGAGTATGACATTTCTTAAACTGATTTCACATTATTTCATTCTAAATAGATATATTTTCTGAATATCTTACATCTGCCACCTTCTTTCCACTGCCACTGCTCCTGTTCAGTCCCTTATTAACCTCATCCTTGTCCATTCCTAACTGGCCTACTCAGCCTCCAACTTTGTTTAATTTTTCACGTTGCTAGCAAATGAATCTTCCTAAAGATTACTACTCCAAGCTCAGCATACTTTTGCACTTACTGCTCTTTTTTTTTTTTTGCTCTTTGTTGTCTAAGAATAAAGTTCAAATTCCCTAGCAAAGCTGTTAAGTCTTTCCATAATGAGGCATAAGCTCATCCCTTCTTCCTCCCATGAACCCTTTCGGCAGTTTCTAAAAACCTGCTTTTCTTTTTCCCGTCTCATTGTGTTTGCCCATTTTCTTTTTTTGTGCCTCAAATGTTTTCCTTCCAAAATTTCCTACTCAGAATTTCTGTCCAACACAAATGTTATTCATTTCCTGTTTGGGAATTAATCTCTTCTTTATTACTCCCAGACACTGTGTCTGTAACTCCATTAAAGCATTTAACACAGTTGTCTTTTATTACAGCAACTTGTATACATTTTTAATCTCTTCTAGATTGTAAATTTCTTGAGGGCAAGTCAGTGCCTTATTCCTCTGTGTATCTTCTCTAGTTCTTAGCGTAATGCCTTGCATTTGGAAAACACTCAATATTCATTCTTTTAATTAAAATGAATGGAACAGTATTCTATTTCCTTTGTGGTTCCATGTAACATTTTGTGTAACGTATGTTTATTATATCTTAATGACCAACTTAATATAATGTGGGAGTTCAAGACTCAGAAGGCAGAAGATGAAATTTCCTAAATAACGATGGTAATAAGAGACTAACAAAGATTGAACTGGTAGTTTTGAAGAGTTCTTGGGGGACAATGAAACATGATGTGTTAAAAGTGTGGCTCTGGGTTCAGACCTTTGAAACCAGTCTCTACTACTTACTAGCTCAGTGATCTTGAGCATATTCTTTAACGTTTCTGTACCTCAGCTTTTCATATGTAGGATGAAGATGGAAAGAAGATGTACCTTATTGGGTTCTTGTGAGGATTAAATTAGTTACTATCTGTAAAACACATCAAATAGTACATGCTGCACGGTAAGATCCAATTAATGTTACCCTTATTATCAAAATTGGCTATCCAAAAAGGCAAAGCTTCACTTTCTTGTTGCCTCTTTGTGATCATTTAAGACAATTAATTCCAAATAATTTACTACCAAGTAGCTACTGGACACACTGGTTTGAGTAGAACCTGTGGCATCTCTAAGGATTATCAGGTTTCCTCTAAATCAGCGGTTCTCAACCTTTCACAGGGGTCGCCTAAGACCATCGGAAAACACATATTTTCAATGGTCTTAGGAACCAAGACACCGCTCCTCTGTCCGTCTCCAGGCCCACATGCAGATACGCCCACACCCAGTGACCCCTGTGAAAGGGTCGTTTGACCCCCAAAGGGGTCGCGACCCACAGGTTGGGAACCGCTGCTGTAAGTGAATAAGGACCACACAAGGGAATGACTTCTTACAACCTACAGCTGCACTGGAAATGAGCCAAAGCCAGATAATCAGGTTCATATACGTTTTCACATTCTCTTTAGACGTCAGTATTTTTCTAGGGAAGTTTATAGGAATGAATTTCCAAAGGTCATTTATTTATATTTATTCAGGTATTCAGTCAACATTTAGGTGCTAGAGGTATAGAAATCAAGGATAATGTTTTTGTCTGCAACTAACTCATGATCTAGTGTAGGCGACAGTCCTGAAAGACTTAGTTAGGTGAGAAATGGAAGGAGGTGAGATCAAGACAGAAATAATATGAACCGACACACAGAGGCACTTAGGAGCATGGAATATTCATGGAACTTCTTTTCAGAATCCCTGAATACAGAGTGAGGGTATCAGGGCAGTGGTAAGAGAGAGAGGCAGGGTCAGGATGACAAAGACCTTGTATGTGAGGCCTGACTAACACGTGGCTTCCCTCACTCTGCCTGTTAAAGTCCCTTCAGGTTGTATACCTCATGGAGGGAGGGAGAAGAAAACAAAAGGCCAGGCAGGTAGCCAAACAGCCTGTGTGAACCTAAAGTTCTAACTAAACTAGATCTCAATAATCTGTTCTTCCTCATGTACCCCGAGAGACCTACATTGAGTCCTTCATGAATGCCAAAATACAATTTGAAGTTTATCCAGAAGGCAATAGGGAAACACTGGAGGATTTTAAGCAGGATACATTGTTATCAAGTCTTCCTTTCAGAAAGCAATTTTGAAAGTGTGGAGCAGAGATTTGAGGGGTTGGTGAATGAAGACAGGAGTATGAAGAAGACAATGCATTCTATCTGAATATGCTGAGTTTGAGGTAATGATGGGCATCTGAATGAAGTTAAGATGGTAGTAAGATACCAGATTCAGTCCTTTAAATAAAATTTCCAAGGTATACTCTGTCCTCAGCACACTCTTAGTACAATTTCCTATAATGACTACAACTAAATGTATGTGGTTATTAATTTACTTTATAGTTTAAAGATTCCTTATCTAGATGTCATTTTTGCCTTTTCATAATCTTACAAGGTAGGTAGGACTGTTTATTTTTCTCATTTTGCAATGAAGATTTATACCTCTGAGATCGTAAATGATTTACTTGCCTAAGATCATAGAGGAAGTCTGTGGCAGCTCCAGGCCCCAAATCTAGCTCTTCTTACTCAAGATGGTATTCTCCCATAACAGTGAATGCTTACATTTATAGTAACCCATCAACTCTTTGTTCAGTATCTACTTTGCTCCCAGCACTGTGTTAGTGGAAACGAAAAACCATTAGAAGATCAAAAGGGATGCTTGCCTCTGAGGGGCAGCAGCACTGTTTGTTGGCAAAACTATAGATCAGCCATCAGGTTTCTGGTTCTAATTCTGCTTCTCACCAACTGCATGATTATGTTTTATTGAAAACAACAGAAACTGACCTCAAACAAACTTAAGTAGAAAGAGAAACTTGCTGGATCATGAAATCCAAAGAAGGATTGAACAGTTAAGCATCAAGAAAGGCAGAGCTGTGGAGACGGCCCTTAGGAACAACCAGAACGATGGACTCAAACCTTGTTAGGCGTCTTTGAAGTCTCTGGATTCTGAAGCTGTCTGTATGCAGTTTCACTTTTTTTCTCACTGCTAACCAGCTTTCTCTAAAGGGAGAAATGTGTCTATTATGTTTTTGAGTTTAGAGGTGAAAGCTTTAGCCACTGGAGAGAGATCGCCCCAATCTTTTACTGGCCCAAAGCACAAAAATCTCAGGGAACCTACTCCTTTGGCCCAACAGATATCTAACCTAATCAATTCTACAGAATGCTTGCAAGATTATCCCAGGTGTCCATTTTCTTAGGTGCTTTACGAAAGACACAAACCTTGTATATGGGGCATGCTATGGTTAGGTAGAAGGAAAGAAAGCCAGTGTCCCAAGTAAGGGCAGGGGGCTTTGAGTTAGTTATATAGGTAGTCTATGAGAGAAAGACAACCCCGATCGGAGTGGAGGCTGCATTCTTGTCCCTACTAGAAATAGCACTGGGGATTGTTGGGGTAGAAACTGATTATGATGGAATTAAAGGTAAAACAGAATTTGTTCTAGTATTTGAAGCAGCCATGATAGGTTTCTTACATAGATTCAACTGTGATTCTGAAACCCCACTTCATAACATAAACAAATCCTCAACCACTTCCTACAATGTACCTTCCTTGTCACCTGGCTTAGGGTTGTGGCAGTGGGAACAAAGCAGAATGGGTGAGAGAATTCTGAGAAGTAAAACTCAAGACAATACCCAGTCATCTAAGCTGGGAGCCTAGAAGGATAATAGCACTTGAAAGGACTCTTAGTGAGGATTTTAACTAAGCATTTGAAAAGTTGATGTGTCATTAATAACATTGTATCTCCTGGCATCTAGCATAATTGGTGCTTAGTTTACCAGATTAATAAACTGAATGATTCTCATAAAATTAGGAAATTAATAAAATGGATTCTAAACCCCATCTAGCTCTACAATTCTATGAGTCCATTTCTAAATCCTGATCTTAAAAGTCTTCAAATAATCACATACAAAAAAGATAGGTTTTTAAAAAGGTCAAGATGGTAAATTTTTACACTTAAAAAATGCCAAAAAGATAGGTTGTTTGTTCTATGTACTTTCAAAAAATATATTTGAAAATATTCCAAACATCTTATGAATATGTTCACCAAAAGCTCAAGTTTATAAAAACACTTTATGTTCTTCAGAAAATTAAATTAATCATTTTGATTAATGGAGAATTTATTATATCACAAAATATGAAAGTATTAGGGGCAAATTAATACCTACCAAAATGTCTGGAATGATGAATGAGCAGATGTGATTGGAGATTTCAAGTCCTGAGCTTAAAAAAAAAAAACTTCTATGTTGGGTATACACCTGTATTTCCAATCATTTCTGGGAAAAAAAAAGTCATGAATCAGATTTTGAAAATAAGAAAAGTGGAATTGGAAACACAGAAGTAACAAAAAGGAAAAATCTTAGGAAGAGAAAAATGGTATATAAAAAGTACTACAGAGATGGGGTAAAATAAAACTGAGTATAAATAATCTGTATGTTAAGGGAAGGATTCCTTGGTCATCTCAATCTACAATACATGGCATAAAAATAAAGTGGGTGAGAGACCATTTATTTTGTTGCCTGGAATACTCTCAGACCATTTTTCTGTATTTTTTTTTTTTTTAGAATATTTGGGAGGTGATTGAGAGGTTGGTGCATAGAAAACATAGAGGACGCGAAATTCATTATCTATCAATTATAAAGATTTATGCATATCACATTTTATTTACATTTGTGCTATGATAGGTATCTTTTTGAGAATTCAGAGGACATCCTACTTTTGAGAAATATAACTAATAAAAAATGCAGGATAAAATCATTAGATATAATGTATAGTGTCAGGAAGATACTAGACTTATCAGGGGGATCACTTCATAAATTATATAAATGCCTAACCACTATGCTGTACACCTGAAACTAATATAAAATAATATTTTTATATATAATTTTTAAAAATTGTCACAGAATATAAAGTACAGTACAGGGAATATAGTCAATGATATTGTAATAGCTATTTATGGTGTCAGCTGGGTAGTATACTTGTTGGGGTTATCACTTTGTGAGGTATGTAAATGTCTAATAACTATGTTGTTTTGTAACCTGAAAGTAATAATAAAAAACACATTTAACAGGAAAAAAAATCCTTGGGTATATAAGTAAGAATTTAATAAACACAGGTTTAATCTTTCATAATCACCATTTATTGATGTCCATAATGTGCTATGTACTGGCATCTACATGTAAAACTTTCTAGTGATAGTAATAATTTATGCTAAGCAGTTTGCAAGTACAAATTTTGTAGCTTAACAAACAAGAAATTAAACTGGGTTCCAGAGAGACAAAAGAAAATAAATTGATATTAATGAACAGTCGGGTCGGCAGAGTGGCGCATTGGTTAAGAGCTGGCTTGGGACACCAGAGAGCCCCGGTTTGGATCCCATATATGCGGGCCAGTGACATTGCCCTCTACAGCTAAGATGCTGAACAACAGCTCAACCTGGAGCTGGGCTGCTGTGAGTCGCCGGCTACTGGGTAGGCTGCAGCCCCTGCTGCAGTGGGTTGCCATGGGCTACTGTGTGTGGCCAGCAGCCAGCGTGAGCAGCCTCACTGAGCGACTGTCCAGAAGCCGGTGACTGATCTGCCTTGCCCGGGAAGAGCACAATGATGGTGCCAAGTTGGGACAGTGAAGCAACATCCTCCACAACTAGACTGAAGAACAAAAGGACAGCAACTTGTCTGTTCCCCTTTCCCCAATTCCCCAGCACTGTTCCCATCCCCCAATTCCCCAATTAAAAAAAAAATCTAAAAAAAAAATGAATAGTCAGTTTAAAATGAATATTATCATTTTCTTATTAAGTAAGTTTCCCATCCCCCAGTTTTATCCAAATACAACTGACATAGAATACTGTATTAGTTTAAGGTGTACAGCATAATGATTGCATGTAGGTGTATATTGCAAATCTACTTGGTTGCAGACCTATGAATTCAAAAGAAACACTTTATTTCCCTAGTTCCAAAATCCTGCTCAAATCTGTCTTTCCTTCCAGTTCTCAGAACCACAGCCCTAGTTCAGGCCCTCATTCTCTCACCTGATTACTGCAATCATCTTCTAATTATTTACCTGGCCTTTGGTCTCTGATGGAAGGCAATTCATTTTTCACTTCCTTCCCAGTTATCGTTCTAAAGCACAGTTCTGATGTTGTCACTCCCTCTCTTCAAAGCCTTGGCACAACTCCCCACTGCCTACAAAACAAAATCCCCAGCTTTGCATTCAAGGCCTTAACAATTTGGTCATATCTTCCCGTTCTTACCTCATTCCAATCACTTAAATTTCCTACTCTGTACTCAATGAGCTATTGTTTACCAAATACATCTTCACACATTTCCATCCCGTCTTTATTCATTTTCTCTCTTCCTAAGATGCTTCCTATTGACATCTTGCTTTTAATTACTGTCCAGCTCAACAGAATCACCTAACACCTTTTCTGCCGTCCTTAGTCATCTTGTTTCTTTCCAGAGCACGTTATGTCTCTGTTTTAGCACTTTCCATCTGTTCTGAACTCTATAGAGATGGACCTATTCTCTGTCTGCCATTTATACTGTGAGCAACTTGAGGGCAGGGATGGTCACAGCCTAGCAAGCAGAGTGGGAGGAGGAGAATAACTCTCCCTGGAAAAGCAGGAAATATTCCTAATAACATAAGGGCAGGGGAATTCTCCAGCATCTTTCTTGGAAGAGGTTCAAAGTCTAAGGAGAAACATTCACCGCACACAAAATAACTTCCTGGAATTAGACTTCTGAGACCTTCTAATAAAAACTTCTTTCTAGAACTCAAGACTGTAACTTGTGAGACATGGAACGTGGTCTCTAAATCAACCTTATCAAACTTCAAAAATCTACACACTGCATTCAGCCACCAATTAATTGCTTCGGTGCTAGCCTCCTAGGTATTACAATTTATTAAAAGGAAATTCTACACGTAAGTCAAGAATAACTGGGATCTCTTAACTTATACCACAATATTTGATCAATGACACAGTATTGTCCAGGAATCTACACCTGGTCTTGCCACCACTGGTCAACTGGCACGTGGCTTTCAGAACTGCAGCCATCAGAGCCAGCTCTGTCATGACTTGTGATTACTTGAGTCGAACGATTCCGGGCGCGTGGTGGTTGCTTCTCCTTCATCCACCATGCACCATTTGATTCGGTGCCAGGAGGATATCCGGGTGTTTGGCCACTGGCACCGGCGAAGCTAGCGAGCCTCAGGATCGTGGCCTCTCTGAGCCAAGGTTCTATCTACAGAGGAAAGCCGGCAACGCCAGCCTTCAGCGGGAAGGAGGGCTGAAGCCGCAGAGGGGAGACGCGCAACCTCCCGCTCGCCGAGCGCCGCGACGCCTGGTGGGTATTAAGGCGAACCTGAGGGCTGCCGTGGAGCCGAGTTGCTGCACCCAGAAGCCGCCGGATGCGCGCGGGGCCGCCCCGCGCGGCGGGGACCCTCCCAGGGCGGCGGTGGGGGCGGGGC
>NW_017732352.1:547255-566749 GCF_001890085.2 Hipposideros armiger | reverse complement strand
GGGCGCGCGGGGCGGGAGCGCGCGGCGGCTACTGCGGCCTGTGGCGCCGTCACCCGGCAGAGCCCAGAGGGTCGAGCGAGGTGCTGCGGCTGCCGCCACTGGCCGGGCGCGCGGGAACGGCTGGGGGCTGCGCCGGGGACCGGCCCGCCCTCCCGCTGGCGTCCTCTGGTCCGCGGGGCGCGCGGGTCCCGTTATCATGTCGCTGAGGCAGAGCCTGGCCCTGCTGGCGGGTCGTCTGCAGGAGCCGCAGAAAGTGGCCCGTTTCCAGCGGCTGTGCGGGGTGGAAGCGCCGCTGAGCCGCTCCGCGCTGGCCTCCGCCGCCCTGAGGGAGGATGACGAGGAGGAGGCGCCGCTCTCCAGAGGCTGTCGGCGTCGGGAGCGGCCGCCAGAGGCGTGCGGAGGCCCCGGGACCCTCGCAAGCGACTGCAATCAGTGCCCCGCCAAGCCGGGCGGCGGCGGCGGCGGCGGCGGCGGCGGCGGCGCCCCCAACGGCGTGCGGAACGGACTGGCGCCCGAGCCGGGCCCGGCCTCGCCGCGGCGGGCGGGCGCCCTTCGCCGCAACTCGCTCACGAACGAGGAGGGCGAGCTGGCCCACGTGAGCAACTGGCCGCTCTACTACCTGTTCTGCTTCGGCACGGAGCTGGGCAACGAACTCTTTTACATCCTGTTCTTCCCCTTCTGGATCTGGAATCTGGACGCCCTGGTGGGCCGGAGGCTCGTGGTCATCTGGGTGCTGGTCATGTACCTGGGCCAGTGCACCAAGGACATCATCCGCTGGCCGCGGCCCGCCTCGCCGCCGGTGGTCAAGTTGGAGGTCTTCTACAACTCCGAGTACAGCATGCCCTCCACCCATGCCATGTCCGGCACCGCCATCCCCATTTCCATGGTCCTCCTCACCTACGGCCGCTGGCAGGTAAGGCTCTCTCTCCGGCCGGGGCAGTTGCGGAACTCGGGTCCTCTTTGCTCTAGGCGGTTGTCTTGATTTGGCCGTCCCGCTCCCGAACTTCTGTTTCCGCAGGTTTTCACATTGCCGGCACACAGGCCCTTTCTAGGTTTAAAAAAAAATTCAGCGATGGGGGAAATCTAGAGATTTAGCCCTCAAACTATATTTTAATAGTAACGCCTTTCTTGGAACCAAAGGAAAAACTGTTCGTGAAGTTATATATATATATATACATATATATATATATATGTATATATATATATATGTATATACATATATATATATATATCTTCAATGATTATATGATAAATATAATCATTGGGCTTTGGTTGAGTTTTTAAACGGCTTTTTAATTCTTGGGATGCCCAGAATATAATTGTGATTAGTTATAATGTTCTCCTAATGAATTGTTAGATTGTTAGGTAACTAAGACGTATTTTGACCACAGTGTGTGGAGCCCTCCCCCAAACTGGTTGTTGCAGGTTTAAGTAAATTCTAACTTTACTCTGAGACAATGTTTATAAAACAGTAGTATAATGCCAAAACAAGCATGGTGGATCCAGGCAATGAAGTAATGAATTTTAAATGAAAGCCACCCTTTATGGAAGTTAATGGACAACAGCCTGAGTTCTCTTTTTCAAGGGTGTGTGGTTGCTAATTTGCTGATAGATGCAAAGTTTGTCTTCTGGATTACTGATCTGTATGTAGTATCAGCTGTTGAGCTACAGCATATTGTTGCGTTAGTTTTAAAAATGCTTGGTTTTATTCTTAATATTAGGGTTCTTGATCAGATTAGTGGATTTGTAAAAATGGCAGGTATGACAGCAGGGTCAGCCTGGCAATTCGGGTTGAGTTTTTAATGGTAAACGTTTTAGATTTTGCCAGCTTCTTTTGGCCTCCCATTTTTCAGTTTTTCATGGTCCATAAATTAGGTTTAAAAACGAATTCTTTCTTATGGAAGCAAAATTTATTCTTAGACTGCTGTCTTGTTTTATCTGTCTTTTAAATTGTAAGGAGATTTGTTCATCCTGCAGATCAGTCCCTTAATTTTAAGAATAAAGGTAATAATTATGGAGAATCTAAGGAATCAGACTTTGTCATCCCCCCCCCCCCCGCTACAGCATAAAAGCACCTTACATTGTTAAATACACATTCTGTATAAAACTCCATTATGATAAGCTTACTTCTCACAGATATAGTTTCAGTACAGAGAAAATCATGTTCCCGTGGACACTTCTGTGCAGTGCATCTCTCTTACTTTAACATGGAAAATACGTAATGTGCATATGTAATGTAATGGAAAATAGTAAGAATGACAGAATTTTGAGGGAAGAGTACCATGGATAGGTTTTTTCCCCCTATTTAACCAAAGGAGATTTACAGTGAAACTCAGATTGTGAAGTAGTGCTGCCTTGCCTGTTTTGTGTAAGAGATAAATATCTCAAATTTGATTTAATCTAAATATTTCAGAATTTGAGGTTGTCATTCAGTTACGTTTGGCATGATACTGGTTAACTAATGTTTCTCTTATGTTCTTAGGTTCTTGAGGTTTTCAGGATTTTATAACTATAGGGCCTTTTATAACTTCTCAATGAGTAGCTATGTTGCATGCTATTAATATTAGCAGTCCAAGTAAGAGAAAATAGTTTTTATTTTTGCTTATCATTCATTCAGAACATGATGCTACAAGAAGTCTGAAAACAGTACTGCTGGATTGTTTACAGGATGCTGCTATCAATATTCTAACATTTCAGGGTTATATGCATTATCAGAATAACCTTACCTTATAGTTTTTGAATAACCTAGTATATTTAATTCAAAGTTTGTGGAATTTGTATATAGTACAACTTTAGAATTTGAGCAAGACAGGACTTTAGAAACAACGTAGTTTCAAACTGTCATTTTACAGATGTGGAAACTGACCAATTACTTTACAGTTAATCTTATATAATTAGTTTGAATTTCTTGTTTTACATTTTTCACTCTAAATTTGAATAAACTAAATTTAAATAATTGTTTACTTTTGGTTAGTTGTTTTGAAAGACACTCCCTTATATGAAATTTCTATGTTTATAGATATTTGACTTTAATAATCCAGTACAAAAAAACAAAACAACTTTTTTACCTTTATACTTTTTTTAATCCTTATTGTGAATTGAAAGCAAAAGCCCTTCCTTTGCTTAAGTGTTTCGGTTCTCTGTCAATTAGTATTGTAGTACTTTGGAGGCTTATATTTCCACAGTGGGTAATGAAAAAATATTAGAAACTGGGAAATGAATTAAATAATAAAAGCCTGGTGTGTCTAAGGCTGTGTGTGTGTGTGTGTGTGTGTGTGTGTGTGTGTGTGTATGTGTTTGTGTGTATAGGGGTTCTAGTAACCTATTTGAATTAGATTCAACAGAAGACAACAACAAAACTTCATTTGAAGCCCGGAGAGGGTATCTCATGGAAGTCAAGGGCAAGAAAGTGCTGTCAGGCCTCCTGAAAGATTGGAGGCAGGCTCTGGAATGCCGTCAGAAGTAAAGGCACGCCATCCATCTCTCTTTTCTGCTTGTTTCTTATCTCTCTGCTTTGGCATGTGTATGTCTCTCACCCTTAGTTTTACATTTCCAAATTCAAGCACACAACAGAGACTGATTGACTTTCTTTCTGACTTTATTTCAAATTACTATTAAGAAAAAGACTCTAAACTTAGTCCAGCCAATGGATTTGCTTCTCTAGGGCCAATGTCCATGCCTCATCCTTCAATAGTTGTGGATAAGAGAGCAGCAGGATCACACAGTATGAGCATGTCTCCAGGGCCACACTGCTGGGTCTAAGTGGGGATATATGCAGAAGAGAGGGTATTGATTGGACAATATCATAAAAAAGATATACTATAAAGGGAGGCTACAAGTGAAAGAAAGAGGGTGTTTCTGGAAAAGGAAAGTAGTTAATATTGTTAAATGCTGAGAGGACAAGCAAGATAAGTACTGAAACTTAGAGAAGACTTAAAAAAAGTAAAAATAATAGGAAAAAGCTAGTGTTAAATTTTTCCTTAGAATTTGAAAATAATTGGGGCCATATTGTATATGAGGTTTATTCTTTTATTTAATATTATGTGTGATGGTTAATTTTATTTGTTAACTTGGGCCATGCTATGGTATCCAGATTTTTGGTTAAACATTTTTCTAGATTTTTCTGTGAAGATATTTTTGTATATGACATTAACATTTAAATGAGTAGACTTTGAGTAAAGTAGATTATCTTCCATAATGTAGGTGGGGTTTTATCTGATCAATTGAATGGCTTAAGAGAGAAAATGTGGTCCCTTCCGAGGAAGACTGCCTTTGGGTTTGAGTGGCAACATCAGCTCTTCCCTGGCTCTTCCGCCTGCTGGCCTACCCTGAAGATTTGGGGCTCCAACCCCCACAATTCTTACAATAAATCCAATAATAAAGCCAATTCCTTACGATAAACACTCTCTCTCTCTCTCCGAATATATATACACACACATACACACTCATCCTATTGGTTCTGTTTCTCTGGAGAACTCTAATAATGTCATGAATTTTCCAATCAGTAAAAATTTCTAGGAAACATTCTTAATGAATGTAATATTTTTATATTTCTATAAAATTGTTTTTACACTATAGGGTTATCCTTACTGTAGATATTATCTCCATTTGTAGAGGAGGAAACTGCGGTGCCAAGAGATTATGAAACTGGCCCATGGTTCCAGACCTGAAGAAGTCAGCATCTTTTGAGGCGTCTGCCTCACTGACAACCCTCTAAAAGCTCCCTCAGCTATTGGGCAGCCATATTTTCTCTACCTGATCTTGTCCATCAGGAACTGAGAATAGGCACTGAGTTTGGGCAGGTTTCCTCAATGAAGTGAATTCAGAAACCTTCATCTACCACATGGACTGAAAGAGTAGAGAAGCTGGTCTGCAAAAAAAAGAAGAATGAAGCATATATGTAAAAAGAGGAGATGGATCTATGACTGTTCAGTTTATAGTTCCAGTTTCTTTTGAAGCTTAGCTTCATTCTGCCTTAGTGTTCTGTGAGATACTCTATATCCTTATAATACATCTTTTTTTCCTCAAGATAATTTAAGTTGATTTCTTAGTTACATTTTTATTTACGGTCCCAATAGATGCATGTAGTAAATGGCTAGAGCCAGGTTTGTGTAGTTCCAAAAACCCATATTTTAAACTACTACATTTTAATAAATACTGACTTATTCATTGTTGTGTGGTATATGTGTGTGTGTATATATGATAAACATTTTAATATATGAATCCTTGCCAATATTTTTATAACCTTAGTATAGAATTCTAGGAGACAGATTACAAGGTCAGTGTATATACATTTAGAACCTTTAGAGCTTTTTTATGTATAAACAAAAAGCATTCCAGAAAGTTTGCATCAATTTTCATTAAACTAGGAGTATATGAGAACAAGGCAGATACATCATTGATGTGTTATCCTGTCATCTGTTGTTTACATATATACTATACATTCCTCAAATTCAAAATATAATTTTTTTTCTGGTGCCTTCTATATTTAAGTTACTTTGAAATTTTTAAAATCTATTAAAGATAAGTTTTTGTAATTGCTTTAATTGAAAGTCATTTTATTTCTTTTACTGACTTCAATGAATGTGAAAGGAAAATGAGTGTGAAAGGAAAAAATAATTCTGATTATGTGGTGATAATTACGGAAAGCATATCAGTAAGAATAAAACCGTTTGGTAGAATAACTGAAGGAAATGTTTAGATAAGTGTTCCTGGAGTAGGACGTGCAATGAATAGATTAGATGGACTTTTGAAATTAAAAGCATTTAGTAGATCCTATGATCTGTTTTGGGTTTGGTAAATTATTATTAATTTGAAAATAATGTGAAGGACTTATAAATTTTTCTTTCATCTTTTTTTTATAAGACCTGAAGATTAAATTTAAGTAAAAGCCTTATTAGAGGGGATAAATTCAGCAGACAAAGGTCAACATTCTCTAAGAAAAAGAAACTAGAAACCCCTACCAAACTTAAAATTATTACCTATTTGTGTAGTGATAAAAATGTAAAGTAACAAGCATGATAAATTGTAAAAGGCATCAGAATAGGCTACTACAATATAATACTAAATGTTAGTTAGCATTCCTGGGTCTGTTTCTTTATGTGTTAAGAGAGGGAAGTGGAATTGATACCTTTAAGATCTCTTATACCTCTAATTAAGTGAAATTTGTACCTAGGCTCCATTGTAAGAAAAACCAAAATTAAAAATAACTGAGTGATGATCTGCTTGATCCTAGGGATACAAGGAATTAAACAAACAACACACTTTATACATGCAGTGTAGTCTAGCATAGTGGTTAAGAGCTCAGTCTCAGGAATCAGACTTTTGGTGTTTGAATCTCAGCTCTGTAACTTACTGCATATTTGTTTGATCTTGAGCCTCTTTTTGCCTCAGTTTAATTTAAATTAGAATATGTACCCCATAAGGTTGTTCTGATGATTAAATGAGCTAATATTTGTAAAGCTCTTAGATTAGTGCTTGGTACATAGTAAATTATATGTTAAATACAATTATTCAATCTATTAATATTTCGGTAAAGAACAAATCCATGTTCATTTCTTCTAACATCTGCCTGGAATTGAATTTTGGTTTAAAAAAATCCACCTATTTCATTTCTCAGAAATGAAGGATTGGATTAGGTAAGAATAGAGGGCAAGAGTAAGAGTGAAGTGGAGGACAGTACGACAAAGTCGTACCAGAAGTGAAAGAAGCTGGTTAGAGTGCTGTGGCAGAGGGGGAAGAGGTAGTCCTTCCTAGTCTTTCTAGTTCTGACTTTTTAAAAAACAGAAACTAGAACTCTCATAGAATTGCCAAACTTGCCAGTGTGGAAAAGACAGAATTTGAGTTTTATTTTACAATGCCTTTTGCATTTTGAAAACACATTTTATTGCTCCTATTTTACTTTCCCAGAGCACTCAGAAGAGCTGTTGTCACTGAGACTAGGTTTGCTCCCAACCCTGGAGATTTGAATAGGGATTTTTAAAAAACAAATCATCACAGAATCCACACTAGACACTAGAGAAGTTTTCTGTGGCCGTGAAGCAAACAGGGCTAGATTATCCAAGAGACAGTTAGATAAAAAATTCTTTGATAGGTTGGAATTGGAATGAATTAATGAATTGGAAACTGCCTGGAAGACCGGATTTACTGTTTCTTTTGTGTCTACTCTGGTTTCTGCAGAGGGAATCAGGAATTTCTTGTTCATCTTAACTATCTGGAAAGATGTGGTCTTCCTGCAGCTCTAAAATGATGTAAGCTGTAACAGATAACCTTTCTCTTTCTTTCCTCACAAATCTCTTCCCTATAACAGGAATTGAGAAATAGATCCTATTTTGTTATCATTAGGCTACATCAACTAGTATGGTAATAAATAGTACTTTCCTTATTATACTTTGTAATATAAAATATATTTAAAATTATAGATAATATTTATGTGATGAGTTCTGTTGTTAAACTGATACTTTGTGACTTAACAGTTCAAAAGAGAAATAGTAACTAACTAGTATGACATCAGATGTGAATAGGTCAAAACAATGGATTGAGTTAATGTTTCAGTTCACATTTTTATCATTAATGTGTACATTAAGTGACTGTATATGGGTCAATTTTTGTTTAACCTATTTGAACCCATTATTATTCTACATTAGCCTACCATTGTGGGAAATACCATGCTATTTTGATTAAGTTTTTTGGTTTGTTTTGCTTTTAGTACAGAAATATAGTCCATAATGTGCTATATTGTATGAAGCAAGTTTTATATTTCTGTGCAACTTGGGTTACTTTATTTTAGAAAGTGTATATTAGTTTTAAAAGCTTAAGCTACAGAATATGTTCCTTTGTAAAGTTAATGCTTATTCTAAAACAAGCATTGGAAATTTCTAAGTTTATTCAAAAGGATTTTCAGATTGCAATTTATTATGGTGGATTCCAGACAGAGATACTCTTACAACTAAAGGTTAACACAGCCCAGGTTTGAGGCCAGGAACTTACTATGGTATCATTAGTAACCCCACATTATCGTGAATGTGATACTTACGACTGATACCCTTAGGGCTGGAGGCTATGTTTATTTCTTTCAACGGAGTTTCCTGACAGCCGACAATGCAGACACTTGTAGTCACTGGTAATACAGTGGTGAACAAAAAGACTCAGGTCTCTGGCCGGCCAAGTGGCTCAGTTGGTTAAGAGTTGGCTTGGGAGCGCAAGCTCTGAGCAGCAGGGCCTCCGGTTCGGATCCCACATGGGCCAGTGATGCTGCACCATCTACAGCTAATATGGTGAACAACAGCTCAACCTGGAGCTGGGCTGCTGTGAGTCGCCGGCAACAGTGTAGGCTGCAGCCCCTGTTGCAGTGGGCTGCCGTAAGCTACCATGAGTGGCCGGCAGCCAAGTAGGAGTAGATAAATGAATGTGGATTCTTTGGGATTTTCTATTTTTAAGGTTGTGTCATCTGTGAATAGAGAGAGTTTTACTTCTTCCTTTCCAATTTAAATGTCTTTTATTTGTTTTTCTTGCCTAATTGCTCTAGCTAGAACTTACTATACAGTGTTAGATAGCAGTGGTGAGAGGTGGACATTCTTGTCTTTTTCCTAATCTTGGGGGCTGAGAAGGGGAGGAGGTGGACCTTTCAGTCTTTCACCGTTGAGTATAATGTTATCTGTAGATGTTTCATAAATGCCTATTATTATGTTAAGGAGGTTCCTTCTATTCCTAGTTTTTTTAATGCTTTTATTATAAAGGAGTGTTGGATTTTGTCTTTTTTTTTTTTGCATCAATTGAGATAATCGTGTGTGTGTCTATGTGTATGTGTGTTTATTCTATTAATGTGGTATATGACATTGATTGATTTGTCTTTGTTGAACAACCCTTGCATTTCTGGGATAAATCCCACTTGGTCATGGTGTATAGCACTTTTTATGTAATGTTGGATTGGTTTGCTAATACTTTTTAGAAGATTTTTGCATTGGTATCGCAAGGGATATTCGTTTGTAGTTTTTTTCTTGTAATGACTGCCTGGTTTTGATATAACGGTGATAATGGCCTCATAGAATGAGCCAGGAAGTGTTCCTTCCTCTTTTATTTTTTGGAGGAGCTTGAGAAAGACTGATGTTAAAGCTTCCTAAATGCTTGGTGGAATTCAGCAAAACCATCTGAACCTGGATCTTTGTTTGGAGGTTTTTGATTATTGATTCAATTTCTTTACTTGTTATAAGTCTGTTTAGACTTTATATTTCTTCCTGAGTCAGTTTGGGAATTTGTTTGTTTCTAGGAATTTGTCCATTTCACGTAGGTTATCTAATTTGTTGGCATATAATTTTCATAGGTTTCTCTTATAATCTTTATTTCTGTAAGGTCAATAGTAATGCCCCACTTTCATTTCTGACTTTAGTTATTTACATCTTCTGTCTTTTTGGTCAGCCAGGCTAAAGGTTTGTCAATTTAGTTGATTTTTTTTGGCAATGTTTTTATTAACAGTAAACCCATGTCAGTATTCCTAAACTTTAAACAATGGGGAACTGAAGTATCAATAGAAACACATTAGGACTTATATATAGTAGACAAAACTCCTTAAATTTTTTTATTGTCTTTATACAATCAATGTACATATAATATTTAAGCAAAACTGAATTCTTTATTATGCAAATATTTTTGCATATGCTGCCTTCTGTTTACTTTTCTGTGCCTTTATCTTTTGTTTGACTTTCAGCAATTCTGCCTGGATAGCTTGATCTTCTGGTGCTATCTCCTGAGGTTCCTTAAGATGATCAATGTTTGATAGTATGCTTTTAATTTGTGTTATCCTTCAGCTGTACAGTATATTTTGATATTTGATGGGTCTATTTCAAGAGCCTCCAAACAACTGTCAGTTGGTCCCTGCCAGTTTGACTTCCTCAGTTTCCAAGCACCAATCTTCAGCATGCAGCTTAAAGCTACAGGTTGCAGCTTCAATCTATCTGCTTTCTCTGTAACACCCTTTGAACCTTCCACATGTCTTCAAACTTCTGTGTATTTTTTAATGGCCATCTACCAGTTCTGAGACTTGAAAAAAAAGTATTTCCAATGTTTTTTAAGTGTTCTGTTATTTATAATATTTTATCTGCATCTTTTTTTTAAAGATTTTTTTTTTAATTGGGGAATTGGGGGGATGGGAACAGTGCTGGGGAATTGGGGAAAGGGGAACAGACAAGTTGCTGTCATTTTGTTCTTCAGTCTAGTTATGGAGGACGTTGCTTCACTGGTCCAAGTTGGCACCATCATTGCGCTCTTCCTAGGCGAGGCAGATCAGTTGCCAGCTTCTGGACGGCCGTTCACTGCGGCTGCTGGCTACACACAGTAGCCCCTGGCAACCCACTGCCACAGAAGCTGCAGCCTACGCCATCGCCAGCAACTCACGGCAGCCCAGCTCCAGGTTGAGCTGTTGTTCACCATCTTAGCTGTGGAGGGCAGTGTCACTGGCCCTCATATGTGGTATCCGAACCGGGGTCCTCTGCCGTCCCAAGCCAGTTCTTAACCATCGCGCCACTCAGCCGGCCCTATCTGCATCTTTAAATCTATATCTGCATCCTTGGGGGAAATCTGGATGACTGTCATCAGAGCCATCTTTTGGAATATTCCCCATCATCCCCTTCTTTGTGTTCTCATTCTACAATAATGCACAATTTGGCAGGTTTTTCACCTTTCACGTCTACATTTTCCAGAATTTTTATTACATCGATTCCTTTAATTATTGGCCAAATACCACATTTCCTATCCAAATGAGGAGTCGGAACTGTTGTGATAAAAACTGAGAACCATTTGTATTGCAGCCTGCATTTGCCATGCTCAATAAACCCTCCTGGTCATGCTTACAACAGAAAATTTCATCTTCAAAGTTTTCATCATAAATACTTTCTCCACCTTTCCTGTTCTGATTCGAGAAGTCTCCACCCTGAATCATAAACTTCTTAATAATTCAATGAAATGGGCATTCTTTGAAATGGAGAGGTTTCCCAGTGGTGGGTCCAGTGCCGTTTTCTCCTGTACACAATGATATGAAAATTTTCTGCAGTTTGGGGAATTGTTTGCAAACAATTGTAAGATAATTCAACCAGCTTCTTACCTCCAATGTGCATGTCAAAGAAAACTCTGGGGTTACTGGGGTTAGCCTTGGGGAGTGGATGCAACATTTTCAGTTGCAGACACGTTTGGAAGCCGCTCAGTCAATTTTGTTGATCTTTTCAAAGAAATAATTTTTAGTTTTGTTGATTCTCTTTATTGTTTTTTCTATTCTCTATTTCATTTTTCTCCACTCTAATCATTGTATTATTTCTCTGCTACTACTAGCTTTGCACTTAGGGTCCTTCTCTTTTTCTAGTCCTTAAGGTGTAGTGTTGTGACTGATTTGAGATATTTGTTCTTTATAATGTAGGTGTCTACTGCTATACATTTCCCTCTGAGTGCTGCTTTCACTGCATTACGTAATATTTGGTACATTGTGTTTTTGTTTTTATTTGTCTCTAAGTAATTCTTAGAGATTTGTGATTTCTTCTTTGGCCCATAGTTATTTAAGAGTAGTTTAATTTCTACATACTGTTGATTGTCATTATTTGTGGATTGCATATTTGTAAATTTACCTACTCATTAGAATGTATTTGTAACCCCCAAATTAATACATACATAGACATGTGCAGAGTGGCGAAGAATTTGAGTCACCTGGAGTACATGTTCCCAGCTGAGGTTGAACAAGGCAGTGTGCTCTGCTTTCTTGTTTCAGCTCTTATACTGTTAACAAGAGACTCTTTCACAGTCTATTTAGTGCCCTGTTTTGCACATTGCCGTGCTCTTTGTTGGTGGTTTCGCTGTTTAAAATGGTCCCCTAGCACAGTGATGCAGTGCTGTCTAGTGTTCCTAGGCACAGGAAGGCTGTGATATGCTTTACAAAGAAATTATACATGTGTTAGATAAGATTTATTCAGGCAGCAGTTATAGTTCTGTTGACCTTGAGTTCAGTGTTAATGAATCAATAATACAGTGTATTCAGAAAAAGGAAGAGGAAATTCACCAATTTGTATGTAAGGAAAGTGCTAAAGTAGTATCTGTAGAGTGTGATGAAGCTATGGAAAAGAGGAAAAGTGACTAAATTTGTGGATTCATGAGATGACAGTCAATTAAAAAAAAAAAAGAAAGCATAATGGACATTATTGTGAAGCTGGATGCCAAGGAAATTTAAAGTTATGCTACCCAGAGTAAGGAAAATGGTAAACTCTTCTCAGGGAGTGCTGGCTGGCTTGCACTTTTCAAAAGGCATGAAAAATGTTAAACTTGCACTAATCTTGAGGTAAGATCAAGGGGCTGCAGGAGAATTTTTAAAATATCTGCTAAGTTTCACATAGGAAAGGGACTATGTGGGACAGCAGATTTTCATTGCTGATGAGACCGGCTTGTAGAACTTGTCTGTTTCTCTCTTCAATTCTGTAAATGTTTGATTCATTTATTTTGGACCTCTGTTATTTGGTACACATATGTTTATAATTGTTATATCTCTTCAGTGAATTGACCTATTATCAATAAATACTGTTCTTTATTTTGTAACAATTTGGGGCTTAAAGTGTATTTTGTCTGATATCAGTATAGTCACTTATCTCTCTTTTGGTTACTGTTTGCGTGGGTATGTTTTTCCAGTTGTTCACTTTTAACCAGTTTGTGTTTTTGGATATAAAGGCAGCATATAGTTGGGCCATGTATTCTTGTTTTGCAAATCTCCGTCTTTTGACTGGGGAATTTAAACTATTTCTATTGAAAGTCATTCCTGATAAGGAATGACTTTTGCCATTTTCTTCTTTGTTTTCTGTATGTCTTATACATTTTTGTATCTAATTTCCTACATTACTGCTTTCTTTTGTGTTTGATTTTTCTTGTAGTATACCATTTTGATTCTTTTCTCATTACCTTTTGTGTATACTTTTTAGATACTTTGTAATTACCATGGGATACAATAACAAGAAGATATATTTTGAAGATATAGCTGATACTGTTAATGGATTAGATGATAGATATGAATGAGGAAGTCAAAGCTAACAAGATGTTTGGCTTTCAGAATAAAACATTGGAGAAGTCATTTACTGGGAAGAAGATATTTGCAGAAGTAGCTGGTCAGACAAAGAAATGGAAGAGAAATGAGTTCAGATTTGGTCATCTTACCAAATCTTTTTTTTGAGATGCCTGTTAGACGTTGAAGTGGAAATACCAAGTACGCAGTTAGATATACAAGTCTGGGATTCAGGAGAGGTCTTGTGTAGAGACAGAAATTTGAGTTATGAACATATGGATTGTATGTAATCATTGAAGCTGGATGATATCATTAAGGGAGTGAGTATAGATTGGGAAATGAAGTATCCTTAGAACTAAGCCCTTGGGTACACTAATACTAAGGAGTTGTGAAGAAAAGGAGAACTAACAAAGATGACTGAAATGGAGAGTAGTCTATGTATATTTTATGTATTTGTAATAAATTCTAGATTTCTTAGGAAAGGATGATTCTGTTTTCCTTCCAGTTACATTTAAATGAGGATAGTGGTCCTAAATTTGTTTTCAGAGACAGTTTAATATAAAATTAAAGGTAGATGCAGTTTGGATATTCTTTTTATTATTTTTTTTTAAAGATTTTATTGGGGATTGGGGAAGGGGAACAACTAAGTTATAGTCCTTCAATCTTAGTTGTGGAGGGTGCAGCTAGCTCAGCTCCAAGTCCAGTCTCCATCCGGCCGCCTGTGGGCAGCTCAGGGCAGCTCAGCTCAAGGTGCCATGTTCAATCTTAGTTGCAGGTGGGCATAGCCCACCATCCCATGCAGGAGTCAGACCAGAAACCTTGTTGTTAGGAGCATAAGCTCTCACCAGCTGAAAAATCCCGCCACCTGTTGGTGGCTCAGGGCAGCTCAGCTCAGGTGTAGCTCAGGTGTAGCTCACTGGCCCATGTGGGAATCGAACCGGCAACCCTGTTGCTCAGAGCTCGCGCTCTTAACCAGCTGAGCCACTCGGCTGGCCCTGGATATTCTTAAATATAATTAAATATGCCACGTGAACTGGTTATGCATAATTCAGCTTTCCCCCACAGGATCTCACTTTAGATCTAGTTTATTTCCTTTAGTATTAAAATTTATGGGTTTTTAAAATCTGCTTAAAGTTAACTGATGAAATACCTCTTTGCTCTGATACTTTGTGATTCAGAATTCTTTTATTCAGTGGGGAGTAAATATGAAAGTCATATAGTCAGAACTGGATTAGGTAGTCCCCTAAGCATGTTTCTTCCCAGAAAAAAAAAATCAAGGAAAAATACTCTGAAGGAAGAGACTAATGGCTAAAAAAACATCAACCAATAAATAAGAATAAAAGTGAATTATTCTTTTTCCAACTAGTACCTTACCCCAGTGAAGTCTAAGGGTGCTCTGGAATAGGGGGAAAGGAAAATAAAAAGGCCCATAGCTTCTTCCTTAGCCTCTGCCTCTAGCTCGATTTGCATTCCTAACTCTCCTATTTAAACACTTTGAGCATAGTGAACCCGAATAAATGTGGTTTGAGTTAAGTTAAACTCAGTTTCATTGTCCCTACTCAAAAACTCTCTCATTCCCCTACCATCAGCCCTAGCTTTTGAGACTCTATAAATGAATTTTTCTTTAATATTTTGTGTACAAATAATTCCTCTCAATAACGGTACATTTTTACTTTCTTATAGAGTCTAAGTAAAAAAAAAAAGAAGCAGCAGCAGCTAGCATAGGAGAAATTCTTGGTTATTGCTTACTTCTTTGGTTCTCCTTGCTATTGACAGTTTTTTGTTTTGTTTTTTAAAGATTTTTTATTGGGGAATTGGGGGAGAGAACAGCATTGGGGAATTGGGGAAGGGGAACAGAAAAGTTGCTGTCTTTTTGTTTTTGTTCTTCAGTCTAGTTGTGGAGGACGTTGCTTCACTGGCCCAAGTTGGCACCATCGTTGCGCTCTTCCCAGGCGAGGCAAATCAGTCGCCGGCTTCTGGACGGCAGCTCACGGCGGCTGCTGGCCGCTCACGCTGGCTGCTGGCTACACACGGTAGCCCATGGCAACCCACTGCAGCAGGGGTTGCAGTCTACACTGTCGCCAGCGACTCATGGCAGCCCAGCTCCAGGTTGAGCTGTTGTTCAGCATCTTAGCTGTAGAGGGCAGTGTCACTGGCCCTCTATGTGGGATCCGAACCGGGGCCCTCGGCATTCCCAAGCCAGCTCTTAACCAACATGCCACTCGGCCAGCCCAGCTATTGACAGGTTTTTGTTTTTTTTAATTAACAGAAAAATTTAAAAGGCCTGAGTGCCTGATACAGAGACAGAAGCCACTTTTATTTCTCACCTAGATTATACCAACAGCTTTCTGACTAGTTTCCAACCTTGATCCCTTATTGTCTAATCTCAACATAGCAGCCATCATGGCACTACTCTGTTCAAAACCCTATAATGGTCCCCATTTGATTCACAATAAAAGTCAAATTTCTTTCGGTGGCCTCAGTTCTGCTTGCTCTATCCCTGATTACTTCTCTCACCTCTCCTAGTTGCTTTCTCGGCTCTAGCCACACCTGCCTTACATTTCCTCATTAGAGACTTTGCCCTACCTGATCCCCTTGCCTGGTATATGTTCTTCCCTTGGATATCTGCTTGGCTAATTCTCATCTCCATCCAGTCTTGCCTCAAATCAGCTTCTCAATAAAGCTCACATTGATTATCTTTTATTTAATATTTTAACCTGCCCCATGCATATTCCCAAGCTCCTGATGCTATTTCTGTTACCATTTTAAGTATGATAGACTTGGTTATGCTCTGGGAATGACTTAACCCCCACATCTCAGGTAACCACAAAAGTTTATTTCTCATTTGTGTTACATATTCATTATGGGTTAGCACAAGCTTTGTTCTACTTAGAACCTTAGGAACCCAGACTGATGGAAGTTTGCGCATCCCCTGATGAATCTCAACATGTGCCTTCCAGGGTCATATCTGGGGGGAAAAGAGAGTTCATAGAATGATTGCAAGTGGCACAAGTCACTTTTTTTCTTAGCTCGTTGGCCAAAACTAGTCACTTGGTCCCAATCTAGCTGCAGGTAAACTGAAAGTGTAGGAGGAACACAAGGAGTATTTGATGTTTCTTCAACATCTGTTCTCTTTTTCTTTCTCCATACCTCTTACCATGTTTTATTATATAATTTATACATTTTATATTATTTATATACTTACATATAATTTACATATCTTATGTCCACTGTTTAGTGCCTCCCCCCAGCAAGAATGTAAGCGTATTCTACTAGAAAACCACACTTACAGTCTTGCACACAAGCCTTTGCTCTTGGTGCTCCTGCTGTTGTAATGCCCTCTACCTTTTTTTGCCCTGTCCTCCTACTTTTCTCTAAAGACTAAATCCCACTCATCTTTCAGGACAACTTGAATTTTAGTTAATCTGTGAGTCTTTGTTAAAATCTTTAAACTAAATTAAAGGTCCATTCTTTAGAATACCCTCTGAACTTCCACTATACTCCTATCATAGCACTTACCTCATTATATGGTTATATGTCTGTTTGCCTCATTAACCAAGTTTCTCATGCATATAGAAAAATGGCTAGAAAAATAGGTAGAGCTTAGAAAAGAGGATCTGAACAAGGGCAGTGTATGTAGGATGGAGAAGAAGTGACAGAATCAAGAAATAATTGGAGGGCCGGCCGAGTGGTGCGATGGTTAAGAGCTGGCTTGGGACGCCAGAGGGCCCCGGTTCGGATTCCACATAGAGGGCCAGTGACACTGCCCTCTACAGTTAAGATGCTGAACAACAGCTCGACCTGGAGCTGGGCTGCCGTGAGTTGCCGGCGACGGCTAGACTGCAGCCCCTGCTGCAGTGGGTTGCCATGGGCTACCGTGTGTAGCCAGCAGCCAGCGTGAGCGTCCAGCAGCCGCCGTGAGCTGCCATCTAAAGGCCGGCGACTGATTTGCCTTGCCCAGGAAGAGCGCAATGATGGTGCCAACTTGGGCCAGTGAAGCAACATCCTTCACAAGTAGATTGAAGAACAAAAGAACAGCAACTTGTCTCTTCCCCTTCCCCCCAATTCCCCAACGCTGTTCCCATCCCCCCAATTCCTCAATTTAAAAAAAAAAGAATTTAAAAAAGAAAGAAAGAATTGGAAGGTAAAATTAGCCAGACTTGGTTATTGGTTAAATATGAGGGATATGAAGAAATCAAAGATAATTCATATTTATTATTTAGATTGTTATGTGTATTATGATGTTTCCAAATGAAATAGGGAATGTGAGAGGAGGAACAAGTTTGGTTGGGAGGTTGATGAGTTCGGTTTGAAGTATTTGGGGTTTAACTCCATAGGGACCTCAAGGTGCAGATATGTGCATGAGTTGGCTATGTGGTTATTAAACCTAAGGAAATGCTGGGTCTCCGGCATGCTAAGTAGAGGTTAAAAAATAGGAAAGGTGAGGCTGCAAAAAAATTACTAAAGGCTGAATTCTTATTTATACCAACGTTTAAGGGACAAGAAGAGGAAGATACAGTGTCGTATGGGAAACACAGAAAAAAAATACATAATTAGAGGGGAACCAGGAGAGTGTGATGCTATAAAAATCAAGGGTATTTGGAGTTTCAAGAAGAAAGTTGTGGGCCATATTAAATGCAACAGAAACGTCAAATCAAAACTATGTTCTAAATCTTTACCATTCTTACAACCCTACTTAACTCCCTTCTTTCAACCTCACTTCTTATTGAACCACCTTGAATTCTTACTGAATTAAACCACCTTGTCTTCAAATTCTTGAGAAATGTGAAGTAATGAGGTATAAACTGCCTCAATTGTGTGCCCCCTACCACCCCATTCTTTACAAATTTACCATCATGCCAGTCTACTCTTTCTTCCTCTCCTCTAATCCCAGGAGATTCAAAGCCAACTCTTAACCCAGTGCCATTGATACCAAGAGTTGTCTACATATTCTTTCCTTTTTATGACCTGCTCCCGTATCCTATCAAATGTTTTCTCAATAAGGTTACAATTTACAATTTTAGTAGTTACAAGTTGTTGAATATTGAATACATGATGTGTTAGTAGTTACAAGTTACAAGGTGTTGACTATTGAATACAAGATGGTGAAATGTCAATAGAAATTGCAGATAGCAGTTACTAATGGAAGTGAGAGGGAGATAATGTGTCCGCCTCCCTAGGGAAGTGAGGACCCTTCAGGGGCCAGATTCAGGCACTATTCTAGAGGCGCTCTCATTTTGGGACCATATTAAAGTATGTCTCCTGCCTGTTTTATTCTTCTGTAACACGCTGGTGGTTGAATCTTTACTGTAGAAGCAAAAATGAGCCAGTTCCAACAAAGAAGAATGTAAAAACCTCAGATTTCATTCACTTGTTCATACATGAAATAGTATTTCTTGAATGTCTGCTGTGTGCCATGCTTAGGGTTAGTGCTGGGAATAAAATGGAGAGTAAAGACTTATAGTTTTTGTTTTAATGGAATTTTATAGTATAAATAGATTTGTTTTTATTTGCTTGTTTATATTTAACCTAATTTATTTAACTGATTTTACTTTTTTTCCCCTTTAGTATCCTCTCATATATGGACTGATTCTTATTCCCTGCTGGTGTTCCCTAGTTTGCCTAAGTAGAATTTACATGGGAATGCACTCCATTCTGGTAAGAAAAATGTGGTCACAGTGCTTGATTTTTTTTTTCTGAATTGACAGGAATTTTAATAATTTTTAATCATTTGCAAACTAATATAAAACCAAAATTAGAAAATATAGTTATTATAAATCTTGTGTTTTGCAAAAAATCAACATGCTTTGTGAAGTTTTAACATAGTTACCATGTATGTCATAGAAAGGGTTTCCAGCAATAGCCAACTATTATACTCCAGATAACATTTCTCCCTTTTTTCAGTCTCAGTTTTATTTTCCTTCTCATTCTCTTCTATGGCTCTCCTAATGCTGAGTCAAAACCAACAATGTAAATGCAGAAACCAAGGAGAGCTCTATTTATTAACGAAGACCCAATGATTAGAATCTTACGATTCTTCACATGCAAAAGGTGTTTCTTAACTCCATACTTTTAGGATTGCTGTAATCTCTGCTTGAAATGCCCTTCACCTTCCATAGCCTAGCTAACTATCCTATCCATTCTTCAATACTCACAGAAATGCTCTTGTCTCCTACCTTTCCCATCTTTCCTTTCTTAAGATTAGTTAGGTGGCCCTTCTCCCAGCATTTTGAGCATAATTCTGTCATAGCACTTATCCTGAACTGAAAATGCTTTTTTTCCTTATCTGTCACCCCCAATAGACAATAAGCAACATGAGAAAAGTAACTGTGTGTTTTCACTCTTTCTATATCTTGCATCTAGTGTGGTGTCTCTTAACACACTCTAAGAACGTATTATGTATTATGTTGTTAGATAAACGATAAAAAAAAAGGTAGAGGACCGGCTGAGTGGCGCGATGGTTAAAA
>NW_017732352.1:528087-547076 GCF_001890085.2 Hipposideros armiger | reverse complement strand
AGCGTGAGCGGCCAGCAGCTGCAGTGAGCGGCCGTCCAGAAGCGGGTGACTGATGTGCCTTGCCCAGGAAGAGCGCAATGATGGTGCCAACTTGAGCCAGTGAAGCAACGTCCTCCACAACTAGACTGAAGAACAAAACGACAGCAACTTGTCTGTTCCCCTCCCCCCAATTCCCCAGCACTGTTCCCATCCCCCCAATTCCCCAATAAAAATCTTAAAAAAAAGAAAAGGTGGAGATGTATGAACTAATTCACAGAATCCATACATTTCTAATGAGTTATATCAAATCTTTCTTGTCCTTGACAACTTGCACTTTAGAATTTTCTACTTATAAAAATATCTCATTAGGTTTCGTCATAGATATGGAAGTACTGGGTTTCTATTTCTTAGATTGTTTGCCTCTAGCATTTACCCCTTCACTAGTAAATTTTTCAGAAGTCCCAAATATGATTTTAATAAGCAAATTATTTGTGTTTGAGTTTTTATAATTATATTAATACAAATTATGAATTTATATACAGTTCCATCTTTCTTGCTCTTCTCTACTAATTTTTTGAGACTAAGTTTCACAGTCTTATATCAAATCTGTCATAAGAAAATGTTATTATCCCTCTCTGTGCCTTGTTAGAGTTATTCCTTTTTACTTCCAAAAATTAGCAATATCACTCCTAAAGAACTTCCAAATGGTTATGCACCTTTGATAAAAAAATGAAACCTTGATATTTCTTGAAGGAAAATATATTAAATAATATTATCTATCCCTAGATTCATTATCATCACAACATTAGTAATAAGAATCTGAGTATATTAAATATATAATCTCAAAGATGCTGCTCTTTAAAAAAAAAAAAAGAAAAATATTTAGTGGATTGGTCAAACATTCAAGCTGAGTTTAATTCAATTTTTATATACCAGATAACGATTGTAAATTATGATTCTGTGTTATAACCACAAGTATTCCTAATCAGTAACATATTGCTTCTTATTTTATAATTAATATATGAAATTATACCCATAATGAACCCATTTTTTTACATTTGTGTCTAGTATTCCCACAAATTTTTGCTTTTTCCTATATTTTAATGTTTTAGTAATTTCCTGCAGTTTGAACTATTTCCTTAATCATATTTTGAATCTTCACTGTTTATTGTGAAGTTAGTATGGAGCTATAGGTAGTGTGCCTGAGAAGCTGCTAATAGGTGATTAGATACCATATTATGTAAGTTGATATCTTCATTAACATTAAGAATACAGTTCTAATAATATGTTCTAAATAATTTATAATGAACACTTTGATTCAGTATTTGCCACATGCTTTGTTATTGTTACAGCACAAAGAGCAACAGCTTCATTTATTTTTAATATCCACTTACTTTTCTATTGGGTTGTCGGAAAAGTCATGTCACATTTTTGCAATGAAAAACATAGAAAAATACATCATGACTTTTCCGACAGCCCAATAAATTGATTTTTTTTAATCTGCAGAAAAGTAGAGAAGACTTACTACATCCATTTTTGTCTTTATTTATCAAACCTAGTTCTCAAAATTTAATTTCTTAAAACACAGGCCATTTCAGTTACTAGACTGAGTACTAGTCAAATTTCTATTTTGTTTCTACATTAGTAAAATTATGACTATGTTGTAATTACATTTACCCCAAATATTACTGTTTATACGTTTACATATGGGAAGACTTTTTAGAAAGGTATTATGAGACTGTAAAGTAGTATCTACCTCTAACCCTTTTTTATAACAAATAAAAATCAAAACAACCAAGCCAAAAAAATAAAGAAAACCCAAAAACATGTTTTAGAGAAAGATCTAGAATAGTAAACACTAAGAGTTTTAACATTGGTTATTCCTGGATAATAATTATTTGTTATTGTTTATCTCTGTTTTCTTGTTTTTCTAGTAAGCATGTATTAAATTTGAATTTTATTATTAAGGATGGATTTTGAAATTTTTGTCTTAAAGAAGATAATCAAACACAATCCATTCCAACAAGGAAACCCTCTTGGTATCAGTGGTATATTAAAAATTAGAAGCGGGCCGGCCGAGTGGCGCGATGGTTAAGAACTGGCTTGGGAAGCCAGAGGGCCCCGGTTCAGATCCCACATATGAGGGCCAGTGACACTGCCCTCTACAGCTAAGATGCTGAACAACAGCTCAACCTGGAGCTGGGCTGCCATGAGTCGCCGGCGACGGCGTAGGCTGCACTCCCTGTGGCAGTGGGTTGCCATGGGCTACCGTGTGTAGCCAGCAGCCAGCGTGAGCGGCCAGCAGCCGCAGTGAGCGGCCGTCCAGAAGCCGGCGACTGATCTGCCTCGCCCGAGAAGAGCACAATGATGGTGCCAACTTGGGCCAGTGAAGCAACGTCCTCCACAACTAGATTGAAGAACAAAACGACAGCAACTTGTCTGTTCCCCTTCCCCCAATTCCCCAGCACTGTTCCCATCCCCCCAATTCCCCAGTAAAAAAATCTTAAAAAAAAAAAAATTAGAAGCATGACACCTGAAATATGTTATGTTTTAAAAAACAAACAAACAGAAATACGAAGAGACAATCAGAGTTCTAAATTCTAATCACAACTAATGATTAGATTCTCTTGTTTTATTTCCTCATCAGGAAAAATGAAAAGGAGAAAATTCCAGATTAAATACATAATAAATTTTTATTGAATTTATGGTATTTGATATTCTCTACCAGAAATTTGATGATAACCCTGAATATTCCACTTAAATGCATAATTATCCATTAACTTTAAGAGCATCAAATTATAACAAGTTTCTAAAATTCGCTGTTTCCTTTTGGAAAATTTGCTACTTGGGTTCTTTATGTTTTTAATATTAATTTTCTTAATGCACACTTTGTGCTGTAATGCTTAAAAGCACTTAGTTATACAGTAATATCACAATGATGACCACCATAGCTATGTCCTGAACTCAATCATTCGTTCCTTTTGGTTTTGTTGTTTGGAGGTTCATTATGCCCTTACTATCCTGGGTAATATCATAAACAATGACTCAATCAAAAAAGGAAGCAGATTTGTATAGAGTCTTGTAGTAATCTAAGTTTAATATTCTTGGAGATATACAAATAATTAGAGGATGCCAAAAATTGAATGTTTTATGTCATACTGAAATACATTTCTAAAAGTATAATTGATGAATCTTCATTTTAAAGAATTCTTAATGTAAAAGTGATCAAACAAGTCTTAAAAAGTCACTTAATTGATTAATTTTTTTTCATTTTTAAGGTATAAAAAATGTTTTATAGGAATGAACATGTACTTACATCTATAATATTAAAGAACTGTAATTTAAAAAATAACCAACTGCAGCGATATTAACCCTACTTTCATTTAGCCTTAGAGTAAATATGTATGGTTTTATATAAATAACTCATCAATTGTCATTTAATTAAAACATCTAACTTGGTACACATTTTGTGTGAGAATTATAAGGCTTAGGACATTTCCACATTAGCATAAACCTTAAAATTTTGAATCAGTCATGAAATTTAAATAAAAAACGAAGCAACAGCTTTTGTTCTGGCAATGAAAATCCTGTGCTTATTCCAAAGACCCTGTGCCTTTCATTACAAGTTAGGGAAGAAAGGGTAAGCTAGCAAACAAAGGAACATAACCTGAAATTATTTGGCAATTAGAGGTCTGAAGTATGAAGAATAGAGTTGGACAGTCACATAACTTGCAATCTCCATATTCAAAAGTATGGTCAGTTTGGGTACTTGTGGAATCTTTCAGTAATTGCAGTAAAATTCAATTAACCAGAATTCTTAGGTAACTTTTAGTGTATATCAGTGAGTTTTGGAGAAAGACATCATGTTCAAAAAAATTTTTGAAAATTTAGTTTCTCTTCACTCCCAATATTTAATTCCTAATGCTGAAAATATTCTTTTTTTCCCCCAACAAATGTATTGAGCACTTTCAATCTATGAGATTAAATAACTAGCTGTGTGATCTTAGGCTAGTTTTCTTTATTTAAAAACTGGTTAGTTATAGTAACCATAAGTTTTCATCAAATTTGGACACTTTTGAAGGGAAAAAAGGGAACTTTTCATATTTGCTTTGGGGACAACAGCAAAATGAGATTGTTCAGGCAAGCCATATCAGAGAGGTTGTGAGGATTAAATGTGACAGTAAAAGTAAAGTATGACAACAGTGTTTTTAGTACAGAAATTATTATTATTCCCTGAAAATGTCTTTAGCCTAAGTTCAAGAAATTATGTTTCATCTATTTCTCTTACAGAGTTTTTGTCAGGCAAAATGTGATGAATCTAAAGAAGTATTTTAACTGTCTTAATTTAACTAAACAAATATTTATTGCCTGCTTACTGTGTGCCAGGTGCTGGGTATATATGTATAAACAAGATAAAGTCTTTGCCTTTGAGAAATCAGTCCAATATTAATATATAATATAAATATGTAATGTAGTATTTCTCAACTGGGGCTACATAAAAGAATCACTGGGGAACTTTTTTTGCAAAAAAGAATACTCCCACTTTGTTGAATTAAATCAGTATCTCTGAGGATTCGCCCAGGCACCAATATTTTTATAAAGTTCCCTGAGTGATTTTGATGGGCAGCAAGAGTGTGAATCTTTGGTTTGGGGGAGAAATAAACAAGCAAAGAAATGGAAAACGATGCAACTATTGAAGCAGGTATGTAGAAGATGCTAAGGAAGCAAAGAGGAGGACGTCCCTTATTATGGGGTAGGAGGAGAAAGTTTATGGAGGAGGTAGATGCCTGAGCAGAATCTCAAAGGATATGTAATAGTTTGCCTAAAATATAGGTGGGAAACGTAATTCCAAAATGAGAGGAAATAAAGTCTACAAATTCATTGTAGGATCTGGCATTGAAGCTTAATGATAGGCAGAAGCCAGATATGAAATGCTTTATATGTTCTAAGAACTTTGAATACACAAATGTATTTATTGCCTTATTTGATACTTTCAGAAACATTTTGTTAATTGATTATATCTTTCCTGGACCTACTATAAAAGGAGTCATTTATATAAAACAATTACAATTTTAAATAACCTCACCTCATAATTATAAAATAGGGAAATATCAGTGAAAACTTGTTTTATATAGAAATAAAAATTTTAAATGTTTTCCTAATATCTATTATACATTAATTGTTGAAAAACAGTAAGATATGCATTTACAAATAACTTAGTAGACTTTATTAAAATAGATAAATTCCTATAAAGGCTTTGTTCATTCATTCATTCATTCATCCATTCAACAAACATTTGAGTGTCTACAGTATACTAAACTCATTAAAAAGGTGGTTGTGAACAAAACAATTTATTTCCTCAAAAACTTTTAGTTGAATATTCAAGTCTTAGTCTGTTTAATAACTGTATCTTCTATAGCTGTTTTTATATTCCATTGTTTGGAATTGAATATTGTTCAGAACAATGTTCAAGCTTTGTGTTGTTGATTCTGCCAATCCATGACAAAGGTTTTACTGAACTGCTACTGCATAGTGATGACAATGGCAGGAATTTTGGGTACATTGAAGTCTTAATGTGAAAGGCAAACTTAAAAAACTTTGAATAACATTCCTTTATGATCTTGCAGCAGGGAAGGCTTTCTTTCTTTCTTTCTTTCTTTTTTTTTTTTTATTAAAGATTTTATTGGGGAATGAAAACAGCCAAGTTGTTCTCCTTGAATCTTAGTTGCGGAGGGCACAGCTAGCTCAGCTCCAAGTCCAGTAGCCATCCAGCTGCCCATCTACCGTTTGCAGCTGCTCAGCTAGCCGTTCGCAGCCTTTCAGCTGAAGGTACCGTGTTCAATCTTAGTTGCGGGTGGGCGTAGCCCACCATCCCATGCGGGAGTCGGACCAGAAACCTTGTTGTTAGGGGCACGCGCTCTCACCAGCTGAGCCATCTTGCCACCTTTTTAGCAGCTCAGAGGCAGCTCAGCTCGGGCACAGCTCACTGACCCATGTGGGAATTGAGCCGGCAACGCTGTTGCTCAGAGCTTGCGCTCTTAACCAACTGAGCCACTCTGCTGGCCTGGGAAGGCTTTCTTAGAAATACTGATAAATATTACTACATTAAAATTTAGAACTTAAGTTCATCAAAAGATTCCATAAAGAAAATTAAAAGGCAAGCCACCAATTCCAAAAAGATGTTTATAACACTTATTATTGATAGATTTTATTGATAAAGGATTTATATGAAGACTATATAAAGAAATCATGTAAATTTACAAGAAGAAAATCCAAAAGAAGAATTGCCCAAAAGACACAAGTATACAGCACATAGAAAAGGAATAGCCCATACACTTATGAAAAAATAATCAGGAAAATAGAACAACTGATGGGATATAAACTTCTACAAACATTTTAGAAATTTTTTGTTATCTTGTAAAATTGAACATGCATATATCCTCTGATTTTTCCATTCCATTTCCTACAAGAAACTCTTACAGACCCACACCAGGGAACATCAAAAGAAATAATATAGTAGCATTGTTTATAATATTCCTGGTTGGCTTAAAAATAGATACCAGTTAAGAAAGCATTCAAGTTCAACCATAACCAATGAATTATCCAAAACCTGAAAACAACCTAAATGACCATTGGTAGGGAAATGGATAGTCACACAGTAAAATATTACACAGTTGTGAAAGTAAATGATCTACAACTAAATAAAATGAATGAATCTTAAAACAATCTTTAGTGTAAAAAGCAAATCAAAGGAGACGCCATACTACATGGTAACATTTTATATAAAGCTCAGAAAGAAGTAAAACTAGATAATATTTTGTTGGAGGTAGATGATAAAATAGTTTTTAAAAACAGGTATTCAACCAAAATAGGTATATAATGGAGAACACAGAGTGATAGAATTGGGAGATAGCACACCAGTAGATTCAGAGTACTGGTAATACTGTAGTTCTTTTTTGGGCAGTGATTTCATATATATTAATTTTTTAAACTCATATGCATTCCACATGTCTTTTTATATGTGCCAAATATTACATAATAGAAAATTTAAGATAGAAAAATATTAAGCAACTGGTCTCCTTAACTGTGTTAAATGATGTTGAGTGACTATTGTTATTGGCATCGTAAAGACATCTAGTATGGAAAGAGTGGTTTCAATGCAATGATGAGTTTAGAAAAATATAGGCGGTAAGGAACTGGAGGCAGTGAATATAAGTAACTCTTGATAAAATTTTCAGTGACAGAGAGAGTAGATTCCAGAGGTTTTTGTTTTGTTTATTTTAAGATGGAAATTCTGAAACATTTTTGTTCACGTCAGGAATGATTCAGAAAGGAAAGTTCTTACAATAATAGCTTTATTTCCTCCAGTAAACCATTATCTATTACCTACCCAATTGTTCATGCCTAAAACTAAGAGTCACCTTTGATCCCTTTCTCTTTTGCTTCTCTCCCACATTGAATCTATCACCAAGTTGAAGTGTCAACTCTAATTTTAAAATAGTTTACCAAATCCATCTAAGTATTTCTCTTCATGTAGCTATCGACCATGTCTAGAGTAAACCACTACAGTAGCTTCCCACCCGTGTATCCAGTGGTCTCCTGTCCATTCCATACTTTTCCTCTATAATTCATTCTCTATACAGCAGATGGAGTGTTATACTCCTACTTTGGAATATTTCAGTGGTTCCCTATCACTTTTGAAATAAAATTTAAACTCCTTACCTAAGTGTACAAGGGCTCTTCATGATTTGGCCTCTGCCTATTTCTTTGACCTCATATCATATCCCTCTTTCCTTTGCTCACTATTTGAGCCACACTGGATTTCTCTCAATTCCTTGAACTTTCTAGATACTTTTCTGCCTCAAACCCTTGACACTTGACATTCCCTCTACATGGAATACTTTTCTTTAGATCTAAAGATAGGGCTGACTCATTTTTGGAATCAGGTCTCTGCTCAAGTGTCACCTCCTCAGATAGGTTTCCCTTATCACTCCAATAGAGTCTTTAATCATATTATTCCATTGTCCTTTTTTAGTTTTCTGCATAACACATAACTATCTGAAATTATAATATTTATCTAGTTTTTACTTAAAGGGTTAGTGTAAGTCTTCCCCACTAAAATGTAAGCTCTATGACAGCAGGAATTTTGTCATTTTTTAAGCAGTATATCCTCAGTCCTTAAAATAGTGCCAGGCACACATAGGTACTCAACAAGTATTTATTCAGTGAATGAATGAGTGAATGAATGGGAAAAGGAAACTCTAGGCTTTGTGTCTTCTTTAATCATGGAAATAATTATATATTTAAATCATGAAAATGAAGATGGTTTCTTTATAAAATAAACACTCTTTTCCCAGAAATCAAAACTTCATAATTTAAGCATAGTTAATTGTTTGGGATTTGAATATAAATTTGTGATATATATATTTAGCTAAATTTATAAATACTTACATATACTTTTAACTTACATTGTAAGTTAATTTATAGAAGGGTAAAACATTGAAAACATTTTTTTATCATTATGAATAAATTTTTTTTATTATCATTAAAATAGTTTTTAGGCCAGTTAGTAAAATTTACTTCGAGAATGTGACACATTTTAAAAGTTCATTTGAAATGTGAAATATATATTTTTTTAATGCCAAAAATAGTATTATACTAAACAACTCTACTTTTCTCTTTCCCCAGGATATTATTGCTGGATTCCTATATACCATTGTAATCTTAGCTATCTTCTATCCATTTGTGGACCTGATTGACAACTTCAACCAAACTCACAAATATGCTCCATTAATCATCATTGGGCTTCATTTAGCCTTGGGAATCTTTTCTTTCACTCTTGATACCTGGAGTACATCCCGAGGAGACACAGCTGAGATTCTAGGAAGTGGTGCTGGAATTGCCTGTGGATCTCACTTTACCTATAGCATGGGTCTGATATTAGATCCTCCTCTGGATACACTACCTTTAGTTAGGCCCCCCATTACTGTAACTCTGTTTGGAAAAGCCATATTGCGGATCTTCATAGGGATGGCATTTGTACTAGTAATCAGAGATATAATGAAAAAGATCACGATTCCTTTAGCCTGTAAAATCTTCAATAAACCATGTGACGATATTCGAAAAGCAAGACAGCACATGGAAGTTGAACTTCCCTATCGGTATATTACCTATGGAATGGTTGGTTTCTCTATCACATTTTTGGTTCCTTACATATTTCTCTTTATTGGTATCTCTTGATGGAGAAACATTGTTTATGATAAGAAAGGAGGTATCAGTTACTGATATCTAAAATATATTCTAGTTAAAAGCCAAATCAGAGTTAGGCTTTTGCAGGAATTTAACTTAAATAATTATTTAAGTAAATTCATAAGAGTCGGTGCATTTTATAATTGCACATACAGATATTGTTTTAGGTGAGCTGAGCTATTTCAACACTGAGAAAAAGTTTCCATTTAGAACGTTCATGTAATATTTGGAGAGTTTTGTGCTATTATGGATTCATTATATATAATATATATTAAGGTACATAATATGCAATTATATATCTAATATATGTTATATATAAAATACCTAAGTTTTTTAAACTGCGGGGGTGTATTATAAAATCAATAATAATATGCAAAACAGTTGTGCCTGTGTATTTGGACTTAATACAGGTATGTTTTTATTAACAGATATATTTAATGTTTATTTACTATGGGAGCCATTTCCTAATTGAATTGCAGAATTACTAGATCAGAAGTCACATGCTACCACATATTGATTTACTGCCTCTTTTTACACTGCCATCACCTTTCATGTTACCCATGATGTTGAACATGGGAGGCATTTTTAATGGACCAAATTTTCAGAAAAATTAATTTTTGGATTCCTGTTTTTGTTTTCCAGTTCTGTATACTGTGTTGAATGTACTTTATTTGCAGTTGTTCTGGACATGAGTTTAATAATTCAGGTACTGAATTTTATTGCTTGCTAATTGTGCCTTTCTGTTGCTGTATTGAGAAATGCCATGTATACTGTGATATAAAAATAAGATGCTAACTTAATCTTAAGTTACATGTAATCAGGCAAATATTTTAAAAATATATGTCAAGCTAACAGGACTAGAAGTAAAAACACACTCAATTCTTTCGCCTTTGTTTAGAAACAAATGTGGAATGGGCTAAACTCACTAATTTATTGAGAAACTAAATGAATAAATATTTAAATTTTTCTAGGTATTTTGCTGAGCATTGTTAAATTATAGGATCAAGATTTTTTTTGGTTTTTTTTGTACATTGTCTTGATTGTTTATAGTGCACGTAAGGTGTTGCAGTGAATGGAAATGTAATTGAAATTTTTAGATGGGACAGTGCACATGCTTCATGTGTAAACAAACCATATTCCTAAATGATTTGGAAAGGATTGGATTTAGCAGTTACTTTTTAATACCCACTTATTAGCTACTTATCATAAATTATAAAATCTAAAAGTATCAGTATTTAGATCCTATTATTTTTCAACTTTTATTTTCACAGTGGAAAATTTGGGTGTAGCATTATTCTAGATTCTGTCTGTGCCTTTATATTTTGAAGTGTAATAATAATTAGGTTAACATTGTTTATTTGTAGTATTTCATAAAGAAGAGAATTAACTTTCCATATAAATGAGCATCAGGTATGGAATTACTTTAGTGCAATATCTGTCTTGATTATCCAGAAATATCACTTGAGATGTTTCTATTTTGGGCAGCATAACTATTTGAGCTCATATTTTTATAATTCTGATTGAGAATTTAGGGACGTAATAATTTTTACCAGTACTGAATCTGATAATTTTAAATAAAGCAACTAAATTCGGGACCTTTATCTATTAGTTAAAAAGAAACTAAGGCACCTGGGAACATACCGTTACATTGGAAAATGTGCAAAGAACTTTTCTTTCAAAATGTGTTTAATCAAATTTTAGGGACAATATTCTATAATTTGGGTCTATGCTATCTTACTAATTTTTATATCTAGCTTTAAAGATATTTGAAAATACTTAATTTTTTTTGTTATATTATTTTCTGTTCAATGATAGTTCCATGTTAAATGTATTTAAAAATAAAGCCAAATGCAGGATTGGAAGGTGTTTTGTTTTGTTTGCCTTCTGTGCATTTGTCTCTGTGTTATCTGGTAGAGATTTATAAAGTGTCTAGGATTTTCATTTTAGGAGGCCTTCCTTCGGGAGCATTTTATTCAAAATCAGAGTACTGTTTTCAGCAATAGAAGACATTGAAGAAAGGATTCAAACTGACTTGGGATTCCATTTATGATCATTCTGACATTGTACTTTTAGTAAAAAGTTTCATAGTTTCTTTTAAAAACATATAAAACATGTTTCAGTAAAATCTGTTGATAACTATTGTAGGTAGTTGACTGCTAATCCATTACATCAGGAATTAATCATAATACTAGGAACAGGCACTTTTTCAAGCAAAATAAACATGGATATTTCATTTTGGATTTTAAAATGTCATAATATGTGAATTGCAAAAGCTAGGTTTTCCAGAATCTCATCATAAGACTGAATATAATGCAGTGCTACTACAGATTTACATAATTGTATTTACTGGCTTTATAAGTAATTTTTTAAAATATGTCTTTCAGAGACAGCATAAAAATTAATTCAGTGATATGAATACAATTTAAAGGCAAATTTTCGTAAAACATTTGATAAAGATGAGCGCGTAAATACTAACATGTTTTTATTTTGAATATATAATCACAATTTTGTACAGCAAAGTTTTTTTATTGCCAAAGCAATTTCATTTTTGTTAACAAACAGTGTTTACTCTAGATTTAAAAACCTAACTATTTAATCTGGACATCAAAAAGGGCCAAATTTAAAAACTCAGTTTCACAGTTGAATTTGTTTTTCTGAAGAGAGCTTTTTTAAAATTTTTTTATTAGTTTCAGGTGTAAAACACAATGCAATAGTTACACTTTTTACCCCTCAAGGTGACAACCCCTCTCCCCCAATCTGCTGCCCCACTCCCCTCTCCCCCCATATTATACATATCTATTACAATTCCCTTGACTCCACTCCCACACTAGACTCCACATCCTGTGACTATATATATATTCAATTATAGTTGACATACAACATTATACAACATTAGCTTCAGGTGTACAGTGCAGTGATCAAGCCTCTACACTGTCCATGAAGTGATCTCCCTAACAAGACATGTGACCATCTGACACCCTACAAAATATTTACAACATTATTAAGTATATTCTCCGAACTGTCTTTCATGTCCTTGTGGCAATATTGTAGTTACCTATTTATGCTATCTAATCCCTTCCCCTTCTCCCTCATCCCCACCCACCTCCCAACTAGCAACCATCAGTTTTTCCTTTGTATCTCTGAGATTATTACTGTTACTTTGCTCGTTCATTCAGTTTTTTAGATTCCACATATAAGTGAAATCATATGGTATTTGTCTTTCTCCGACTGACTTATTTCGTTTAACATAATAGTCTCTAGGTCCATTCATGTCATTGCAAATGGTACGATTTCATTCCGCTTATGTACCACAGTTTCTTAATCCAGTCATCTACCGATGGGCATTTCGGTTGTTTCCAAGTCTTGGCTATTGTAAATAGCGCTACAATAAACATAGGGGTGCATATATTTTTTCGAATTAGCATCTTGGGTTTTTCTGGATAGATACTCAAGAGTGGAATTGCTGGGTCATACGGTAGTTACATCTCCAGTTTTTTGAGATACCTCCATACTGATTTCCATAATGGCTGCACCAGTCTGCAGTCCCACCAACAGTGCACCAGGGTTCCCTTTCTCCACAACCTTGCCAGTACTTGTTTGTTTGTTTATTGATAGCCATTCTGACTGGAGTGAAGTGGTATGAAGAGAGCTCTTGTTGTTCCTTTAAGAAAGGAAAGAGAAAGAGTGATGAACATAGTATGCTGGATATTTTGTCAAAGTTTGGTCATGTTCTTCTAGAGTATATGTAAGTTAAACTTTTACACTTGAATTTTAATTATTTACACGAGCTATAAATAGCACAATAAAATAAATTTTAACATGCTATTTATAATGAACATTTTAGAAAGCTCTTCATTATTTTTATTTCTAGTTTCAGGTGTACAAAACAATGTAATAATTAGACATTTACACCCCTCACAGATGGGTACTTGTCTCATTAGGGAGACCACTTCATGGATGGTGTAGATGCTTGATCACTGCACTGTACACCTGAAGCTGATGTTGTATAATATTGTATGTCAACTATAATTTAATATATAGTCATGGGATGTGGAGTATAGTGTGGGAGTGGAGTCAATGGAATTGTAACAACTATATACCATGTCAGAGGGGTAGTAGATTGGGAGAGAGGGGTTATCACTTTGTGAAAGCTCTTCATTTTTAAGCCCACCAGACCACTACAGATCTTTATAAAACATTTCTTCCTCGTGAGACACACAGTATGGAAAATTCAAAGAAAAAAAATAAAAGAAACATTTTTTTAAATAAAAATGTTTACAGAAATTAACACTAACTAGCTGGTATTTGCTAATGCATCCTTTGTTTTCCTTTCATCATCTTTAGTCTTGGTGCATTTTCCATGAATATCTAAAAAGCCCAGCCTCTGGTACTGCAAGCAACAGGAAATGACAGAATATGTTTGTTTTTATGGGTTCCCCACCCCCATTTTCTGAAAGCCAAATGAATTTTAAAATTGCTTTATGACCTATACTAACAGATTGTATCATGATACCTACAACATCATTAGATTTATTTTCAACCTTAAATGTCAGAAAGTCCATTATCTCAGGTTTTAAAAGTTCATACACTTACCAACAGATTCATAGAAACAGAAATCAAGCTGATGGTTACCGGAGTGGGTAGTTTGGGGGGATGGATGAAAAAAGGTGAAGAATATAGTCAATAATATTGTGATAACTTTGCACATTGTCAGTTGGTTACTAGACTTAGTATGGTGATGACATCATAAGGTGTATAAATGTCAAATCACTATATTGTACACCTGAAACCAATATAATAATGTATGCCAGCTATACTTTTAAAAAAAGTTCCTAAACTTACCAGTTATGTGGTTTGCAGTATTTGTTTATGAGACATAAAATGGATTCTCTTTTTTAAAAAAATACCACAGTAGTATTACCTCTTCAGATTTGAGGTTTATCCTTTGTCCTAAATCCATTGTAACATATGTTTATGTATTACCTTTAAAATTTTGTCTTCCTCTCTATGGTGTAAGCTCCATGAGGAAAAATAGTTGGTGCCTGTATTTACTCTGCTCCCTGGGACACAGCAAGCATTCAATTAATATATGTTGAATGAATACTCAATCCCTAAACAGGCTTCAGCGTATGTGTTTCTCTGGGGAAAAATTCTACAACTTTCATCAGATTCTCAAAGAGGTCAGTGATCTAAAACAGTTTAAGATTATGTAAGTGTCTACCTTTTACTTCTTGTTTTAGCTCTTTTAAAAGTTTAGGCTGTAAATAAATGCTTCCAATTTATCTGGTAAGAATTTTGTCACTTTATGCAAATATTTAAAGGATAATTTAGATTCTTGAAATGTTTTGCATGTAATTACTACAATCCCCTGTTGTATAGAATGTGATTTGTATCCGAATTAGTTCTAAGATTTTTTTTAGAGTTAAAACCAAACCTGAAAAAATATTCTGTATATATATATATATATATATATATATATATATATATATATATATGGATATAACTTTAGTTTTTAGTAATAAGATATAAATGTGTTCATGAGAATATTACTTTGTACACTTGATCTTTAATCTTTCATATAACCAGCTACTTCACAATCTGTGATTGTTATAATGAATGTGTTATTTGTAATTAAAATATAGATGAAATATATTCAGGGCTTAAATACCAATTTTTTTACTTAAGCACATTTAAAGGCTCCCCTGGTCCCAAAGATCTTCAGGCCCAGAATTTTTTTTAATTGAGTATAATTGACATAACTTTATATTAATTTTAGGTTTACAACATAATGATTTAATATTTGTATAGTGAAATGATCACAATAAGTGTAGTTTACATATGTCCCTATATATAGTTACAAATTGTTTTTTCTTTTGATAAGGACTTTTAAGATCTACTCTCAGCAACTTTCAGTTACGCAATACAGTATTATTATCTATAGTCACCAGGCTGTACATTACATCTCCGTGACTTATTTTATAACTGAAAGTTTGTACATTTGCACCCCTTTCACCGTTTCACTCACACCCCTCCATCCTAGGTTTATGGGACTCAATTGGGATTGGTGGCAATAACATGGATTCTAATTCCCCTAGTATTTAAAGGGTACCCCCCCCTTCCATCTTGGTTGATTTAAGGGATAAAATTCACCAAATTTATTTTAATGGATAGTGTTATTTTTGCTCATTTCTGATTGCAATGCTGTGATAATGCTTTTAAAATAGTAAAAGTAAAAATACTGAAGTGATACTTCCTTAAAATTTTCTACTCTGCAAAATGTTTCAAATAGCTTCACAAAATAAATACTTTAAAAATATTTTCTCTTGGCAACGTATTACCAAAATTCTATTTAGTCATTGACACAAGCTGTAAATTTTAAAAATTAACATAACTATATAACTTATTTTATAAATATGATTAATCAATTATAAACCCAAATATAACATTTATGTCTGAAATATTTTTCTGCCTATCCTAAAAATAGTCTACATTTTCCCACTATGCTATATATATTAAATGGGTGATTATAGAATTATAAGTATTTTATACATATATGGGATCTTAGAGCCCATGTATATGGCAAGTTCTTACCCAAATCATAAATCTATACTATTAGAAGATAATCATGTGCAATCTTAAATACTCGCTCAGTCAGGAAGACTATAACTTGATGATGCATTATTGTTGAATAGTTCTAAGGGAAATACAATTTTGAGAACTAAGAGCAGTGTGGTGGGTCAGAGGATACATTTTAGGAAGAAGACATAGGATGAAGCAATACGTGGAAATGGGATTGTAGTAGACATGTTTGGCAAATAAATGGATTGCCGTTTGTAAGGAGCATCAAGGTACCTGAAAGGGAGTAGTAGGATATGAAGCTGAAAGGTTGGTTTAAATGATCAGCACTCAAGGGTGTGGTGAAGCGCTGCCTTTCTTTCCCAGTAGAAGAGCTGCACTATTTACTGCTCACTTAGCTTGTGGATGAAATTTCACCCAATTGAAGGTAATCAAAACTATTATTGGATAGATAATTATAAAGTGTTTCTTTTTAAAATCTGTAATCAAAGACAATGATGTGTTTTGCTCTAAGTCCTGTTTACTTATTAAGAGGAGAAATAAGGCAATTTCTTATATTCTGGGCTTTATATGAAGTTCAAGGCCTTGAACTTTGGTGACAGGAATCACAGCTGCTGTCGTTGCAGTTAGTTAAAGGAGAAGCCCCAGAGAGTTAGGAGAACTTTGTGAGGTTATACTCCTCCTCACCTGTTAGTTTGCAACCTCCTTGGGAGTGTCTCTTCTGTAATCCAAACATACATACAAGGAAGGCCAGGAGAGGCCAAAGAATGGGGCAGGGCACTCCAGATTGGCAGGTGGCAGGTTTAAAGAGCAAGGCAACTTATAAGGCTTGTCTTGGGTGGTGAGTACATCTCCCCACCTGCCTGCCAAATCTTAAAAGTATACAGAGGCCCTCAATGGGGTAGTTAATACACTGTCCAGATAGTCTCAACGATATCTTATTCTCTCAAGGCTGTATCCTTGGGGCAGCTAATAGGAACACGGAAGGCATGAGCAACACACATTCCAGAAATTGGAGGGGTGGGGAGCCTCTAATTGCCCAGGGCCAGCTCATGGGTCAACCAGCAGTCACATCTTGATGACCTCCCTCCATCACCACCTTCCAAAACCTCACTAGAGGGTTCTAAAGCAAACTGATGACATATCCAGGAACCTGATAACAGACCATGAGGAAATGTGGCCCGAGGATAAGGAAGAGTCTGGAGACCAGCTACAAGGGGCCTTTATGTGTTCCCCATGCAGGATCACCCACCTGAGGACAGGTTTCCAGGCATGCTCTGGGAATAATATCCGTGTTCTTCAACGTATTACTTATCCCACCATGCTTGAGACCATGATGTTTCATCTGTGGATTGAGCTAAGAACCCATCACACATCTGACTCACCACAACTGCTTGGGACGTGAAGATTGTGAGGTGAGTGGAGGAAGGGTGTTTGCTAGTAGAATCACATGTTCCCTATGTTTGACCACCAGTTTTTCTGGTTCAAAATTGTTCAGGAAGGTTCTTGGCTTCCTCATTAGGGGTGTGTGTGTGTGTGTGTGTGTGTGTGTGTGTGTGTGTGTGTGTCCTATATAAAAGACACAATGACCATATTGTCTTACATTTACCTTAAAGTTAGCCCTCAAACATGTTACTAGGCATTGCAGATCTGCAAGCAGAGCCATTCCATATGTAACATTCACACGGCAACTCTCATTCCAACTTGGGCGACTTTTTCCTGGGACAGTTTCATAGATAGAAAGGAAAGATTATAGATTTCTGTCTTTGGGGGCTTTAAAGTGTTCCATGTTATGATATGTTACACCTTATTCTTGCCCTTGCAAATCTGTCAAAGCTGGCTTCAGTTTCTAGGTTTGCAAGCAGTGGTTTTTCTCAAATCCTGACCCTGCGGTTTTACAGAACTCTTGCTCATTGTCACGAAAATTTTTGTGTATGAATTCCATTCTGCATGAAGATGCTGGTGCCAAACTGGCATTGACTTTCATGTTCCCATTGGTGTCTGTTTTCTCCAATAAACACAGTGACAAAACAGGTATGATGGATAAAACAAATAGACTCAAGCCACTGTGTTACAGAAAAAAGAAGCCAGAAGACCAGGGTTTTTGTTTTGACTTGCTTTGTCTTTGACTATAATTTGCTGTACCTTTAACTAGGCACTTGCTCTGTCTTCTGAGACGTGATTTCCTCACATATAAAATGTAAAAGTTGGACTTGATAGTCTCTTAAGATTCCTTTCAGTGTTAAAACTTAATAAACTGTACTAGATAAAACATACAAAAACAAACAATATTTCAATTTTTTATTAAGATACAAAAATTTAACAACAATAAAATAATTTTAATCCACTTTCACTGAGGGAGCATATCTTGTCCTGTCCATAAAAAGTTAGTATACACCCCTCTAAGAAAAAAGCTTTTCCAAAGAGAAGCAATGAGTTAATTGCTTTAGAAGGGTCATAACAGGAGGTTACAAGTCTCTGTCATAACTTTTGTTTGAATCACAAGGTTTAGAGTGACCACTAGATGTTACTTAATCCAACCTACTATCCAAATAGTTCTGAACTGAAATCACCCTAAACAGATAGTTCTTTGTTGAGAGAGAGAGAGAAAGAGAGAGAGAAAAGAGGGACAGAGTAGACACCAAAGACCTCAGTAATCCTATAATTCATTCAATAGATCTTGCCAGCAATGGAGATGGATTTGTAAATGAAAAAAATAGAGAAGAAAATCTCCTTTGGAAATCTCATTCAGAACTAAAAAGCCAAAAGAACGCTGGATAAAAAATATATAAACTACCTCGTTATAAGCATAAACCTCATATGAATCTTGAAGATTCATGTGACATTTTAGAAAATAAGACCCTTGTATTAAATTGAAGACATTTTAAAATTGCAGAGCACATTATCAAGTTGTGTTTTTTAAAAATGAGCAGAACATAATGTTACTACCTTTGTTCACTAGAACATTTCTAAAATTTAACAATGCTTATTACAGAAAAACATTTTTTTTATTGTTTCAGGTGTACAGAACAATACAATAGTTACCCTTTTCACCCTCACCAGGTAACAACCCCCCCCCAATCTATTGCCCTCCCACCCCCGATATCATGCTTATCTATTACAATTCCATTGAATCCGTTCCCACTCTCTACTCCATGTCCCGAGAATATATGTATATATATAAT
>NW_017732352.1:499809-527712 GCF_001890085.2 Hipposideros armiger | reverse complement strand
TTGTGTAAATGTACCAAAGTTTCTTAATCCAGTCATCTACCGATGGGCATTTTGGTTGTTTCCAAGTCTTAGCTATTGTGAATAACGCCGCAATGCAGAAAAACATTTTTAAAGGATATTTCATAAGTTCCATTAGAAAACATGAAGTTATTCTTGAATGCCAATCAACTATTTTCTTATATAGTGAAATTCTCACCAAAACAAGAAGTTACTTGCCACAAAAAATTACAGAAGATATACATGGACAGAAGTCCCCTTTTGCTCATTATAACAATTGCATTCCTCTCCCAGAAGTAACCATTGTTACCATTTTGGAGTTGGGTTTTTTTTCTGTGTGTATGTATTCACATGTGTTGAAATATATAATTGTATTTTATAAAGGTTGGGTTTTTAAAACAAAAACAGGATATTGTACATATTTTTCTGCAAATCACTCCCCTCTTTTTTTTTTAATTAATGCTGTGTCTTGGAGTTCATATAGATTGTTCTCCTGAAGTTATCTTTTTTATCCTGAAACATGAGCTTCTCCCTACCTTCTAAATACTGCCAACAACAAACATGTTCTGCCCCATTCTCTGTTCTCTTTACTTCTTGAGAATTGTCTGTACTTTTTTGTCTCCATTTCCTCACCACCCATTCCTTCTGCTTTGTTTTAGAATTTAAGAATTACAGAAAAGTTCAAAGAATATAATAACTATATTCCCCCTACCTGGAACGAACTACCCTTAGTATTTGTTCATATTTGCCTCCAGTCTATTTTATTTTTTAAATTGATCTATAATTGACATATAACATTTTATTAGTTTCAGGTGTACTAGTTTCAAAACACATAATGATTTGAAATATGTATATTATAAAATGATCACCACAATGTCTAGTTAACATCCATCACCACACATAGTTACAAATTTTTTTTTATGATGAAATCTTTTAAGATACATTTTCTCAGTAACTTTCAAATATACCGGGGGTGCCAAAAAATGTACACATATGACTTGTATTCATCTTTTGTTATCGGTATATATTGACTATTACAATTTTAATAATAGTTTTTCCTTCCTTAAAACGTGTATACATTTTTTTGGCACCTTCTATATATAATACAGTGTTATTAAGTCTAGTCACCATGTTGTATATTATATCCCCATGACATTTATTTCATAACTATAAGTTTGTGCCTTTTGATCACCTTCACCCATTTCGACCACCCTTGCCTCCACCACTTCTGACAATCACCAATCTATTCTCTGTATCTGTGAGTTTGGTTTTTGGGTTTGGTTTTTCTTTTGTTTTCAGTTTCCTCATATAAGTGAGATCATATGATATTTGTCTTTTTCTGACTTATTTCATGTCACAAATAGCAGGGTTTCCTTTTTTGTTATGGCTGAATAATATTCCATTATATATGTGTGTATATGTAAATATACGCACATGCAACACATTTTCTTTTTCTATTCATCCATCAATGAACACTTAGGTTGCCTCCATGTCTTGGCTATTGTAATTAATGCTTCAATGATGTGGACGTATAGATATCTTTTCAAGTTAGTGTTTTTGTTTCCTTCAGATAAATACCCAAAATTGGAATTTCTGGGTCCTATAGTAGTTCTTTTTTTAAATTTTTTGAAGAACTTCCATATATTTTTCCACATGAGCTCCACCAATTTACAGTGCCACCAACATATGTTATATGCACAAGGGTTCCATTTCTCCATATCCTCACCAACACTTGTTAATTTTTGTCTTTTTGCTACTAGCCATTCCAACAGGTATGAGGTGATGTCTCATTGTGGTTTTGATTTGCATTTCCCTGATGATTAGTGATCCACTATATTTTTAAAGAATTAAAACATTACAGATGAACCTAAAGCATCTTTTAATCAGTGCCACATTCCCAGCTATTCTTATGGCTTGCAGAGGCAATTATTATCGTGAGGACTTTCAGTCCATTTTTATACTTTTATGTACATATTTTATATCTATAACCAATATATATTTTTGTGTTGTTTTTCATTTACACCAACAGTATCATTCAACAATTGCTTTTCTTCACTCACTATGATTTTGAAATGTATTCATGATTGTAATGTATAGATCTAATTCACTTGTTACCTACTACAGTTGACCCTTCAACAACATGGGGGTTAGGGGCACTGTTCCCCTCCTGGCCCCTCTCAGTTGAAAATCTGCATATAACTTTTGACTCCCCCAAAACTTAACTACTAATATCCTACTGTTGATTCAAAGCCTAACTGATAACATAAACAGTTGATTTGTACATATTTTGTATGTTATATGTATTGTATACTGTATTCTTACAATACAGTAAGCTAAAGAAAAGAAAATGTTAAGACAATCATAAGAAAGAGAAAATACATTTACAGTCCTGTACATATTTATTGGGAAAAAATCCATACATAAGTGGATCTGTGCAGTTCAAACTCACATATTTGATAAGGGTCTTGTATCCTGGATATACAAAGACCTCTCAACTCAATAACAGAAAGAGTAATAACCCAATTTTTAAAACAGGCAAAGGATTTGAATGACATTTCTCCCAAGAAGATATACAGGTGACCAATAAGCACATGAAAAGAGGCTCAACATCACTAGCCATTAGGGAAATGCAAATCAAAACCACAAGGAGATATCAGCTCACACCAGTATGACTATCATGAAAAAGATGGATAATAACAAGTGTTATTGAGGATGTGGAGAAATTGGACCTCTCATATGTTGCTGGTAGGAAAGAAAAATGGTGCAGTGACTTTGGAAAACAGTTTGGCAGTTCCTCAAAATGTAAACAGAGTTATCCTATAACCCCGCAATTTTACTCCTAAGTATTTGCCCAAGAAAATTAAAAACATAGGTCCACACAAAAATGTGTACATGCGTGCTCATAACAGCATTATTCATAATAGTCAAAAAGTGGAAACAATCCAAATGCCCATCAATTGATGAATGGATAAACAAAATGTGTGATGTCCAAACAATAGAATATTATTTTACCATAAAAATGAATTAAGTACTGATACATGCTACGAAATGGATGAACCTTGAAAATACCATGCTAAGTGAAAGAAGCCAGATATAAAAGATATTGTATGAATTCATTATATGGAATGTTCAGAGAACAGACAAATCCATAGAGACAGAAAGTAGATAAATTATGCTGGGGGGAGGGGGCAGAGGAGGAGAGAGGAAATAACGGTGTGTGGGTTTTTTTTGGGGGGGTGATGAAAATGTTCTAGAATTATTAGATAGCGGTGATGCTTGAACGACTGTATGAGTAAACTCCACTGAGTTGTACATTTTTCAAAACCAAAAACTGAAAAGGTCTTATAAACACCTTTGTACCAATTTTCTTGTGGAATTATGTAAGAGCCTCTCTTCGGTATAGATCCAAAGTTGAATTATTGGGTTATGGGTTATGCACATTTATAATTTTAGTAGATAGAACCAAATTGCTCTCCAAAGCAAGAGTGCCATTTACACTCCCAATAACAGTACTTTTTGCTTCACCTCTTTGCCAACACATCCTATTTTTATGCTTTTTAGTTTTTGCCAGTCTTATGGGTATGAAATGGGATCCCATTGCTTTTATTTGCATCTGTACTCTTTAATGCAGTGGAACATGTTTCCCTCTATTAACCACTTGAGTTTCTTTTTGTGGTTTGCCTACTCATGTGTTTTACCCATTTTGCTATTGAATTGTCTTTAAATTTTTGATTTTAGGAGTCCTTTATTCTTTATAATAAATTGCAAATATCTTCTCCTAGTTTGTCACTTGTCTTTTAACCTTGTTTGTCATATCTTTTTTCTAATATAGTAAACTTATTTATCTTTTGCTTTATGGCTTATGCTTTTAAAGTTTTATTTATGAAAGGCTTCCTTACCTTGTGGTTATAGGATATTTCCCCGTATTTTCCTCTAATATTTATAGAATTTGTTTTTTCCCCCAATATATAGTTACTCCATCTGAATTTTGTGTGCATGATATAGGACATCATCATGGAGAACCAATTATCTTGATATCATTTACTGAAGAGGCACTTATTTGTGGTGTTCCTTATATCACAGATTAAGTACCCATATTTGTATGAATCAATTTCTAGGCTCTCTAGTTTGTTTCATTGATCTCTTTGTCGCCTCTGCTTTTTACATCAGTACACTACCCTTTTTACATTAATATATTACCATACTGTGTGCTCTTTACTTCAGCTTTTAATGTTTTAATCTGATGAAGGTTTCTCCATTGTTCTTAAAAATTATCTTAGATATTTGTACAGTTTTATTTTTTATTATTATTGTTAGTTTCAGATGTACAAAACAATGCAATAGTTATCCTTTTCACCCCTCACAAAGTGACAACTCCCCTTCCCCATTTGCCCCACCCCCCATATGATACATATCTATTACAATTCCATTGACTCCATTCCCACACTATACTCCACATCCCATGACAATATATGTATTAAATTATAATTGACATATAATATTATTCAGCAGCAGCTTCAGATGTACAGCGCAGTGGTCAGGCCTCTACACCGTCTGTGAAGTGGTCTCCCTAACAAGACATGAGTCCATCTGATCCCCTAAAAAATATTTACAACATTATTCATTATATTCTCCAAACTGTCTTTTCCATCCCTGAGGCAATATTGTAGTTACCAATTTATGTTGTCTCGTCCCTTCCCCCTTCTCCCTCATCCTCATCCCCACTCCATCTAACAATCATCAGTTTTTCCTCTGTGTCTCTGATACTATTTCTGTATATTTTATTTTATTTTATTTTAAGCTGAGCCATCCTGCCACCTATTGGCTGCTCAGCGGCTGCTCAGCTAGGGCCAGGAATCGAACTGCTGTTGCTCAGAGCTCAAACTCTTGAGCAAGCTCTTAACCATCTGAGCCACTTGGCTGGCCCAACTATGTCTGTTTACATTACTTGTTTATTCAGTTCTTTAGATTCCATAGATCATATGGTATTTGTCTTTCTTTTACTGACTTATTTCACTTAGCATAATGTTCTCTAGGTCCATCCATATCGTTGCAAATGATACGATTTCTTTCTTCTTTATAGCTGAGTAATACTTCATTGTGTAAATGTACCACAGTTTCTTAATCCAGTCGTCTACTGATGGGCATTTCGATTGTTTCCAAGTCTTGGCTATTATAAATAGTGCTGCAATTAACATAGGGGTGCATATATTTTTTTCAAATTAGTGTCTTGGGTTTTTCTAAACAAATACCTAAGAGTGGAATTACTGGGTCATAAGATAGTTCCATTTCCAGTTTTTTAAGATACCTCCATACTGATTTCCATAGTGGCTGCACCAATCTGCAATCCCACCAACAATGCAACAGGGTTCCCTTTTTCCCACAACCTTGCCAGCACTTGTTGTTTGTTGATTTATTGGTGATAGCCATTCTGACCGGGGTAAGGTGGTATCTCATTGTAGTTTTTATTTGCATTTCCCTAATGTTTGGTGAGGTTGAATATTTTTTCATATGCCTGTTGGCCATCTGTATGTCCTCTTTAGAGAAATGTCTCTTCATATCCTATGCCCATTTTTTAATTGGGTTGTTTGTTTTTTTGGTGTTGAGTTGCATGACTGTTTTATAAATTTTGAATATTAACCCCTTATCAGATATATCATTGACAAATATCTTCTCCCATTCAGTAGGCTTCCTTTTTGTTTTATTGATGGTTTCCTTTGTTGTAAAAAACTTTTAAGTTTGACGTAATCCCACATGTTCATTTTTTCTTTTACTTCCCTTGTCCGCAGGGATGTATCAGTAAAAATATTGCTCAGGGTAATGTCTGCAAATTTACTCCCTATATTTTCTTCTAGAAGTTTTATGGTTTCAGGTCTTACATTTAAGTCTTTATTCTATTTTGAATTTGTTCTTTGTACAGCTTTATTTTTCCATGTGATTTTCAGAACCTAGTTATTAAGTTTCCTAAACTACACTATTGTCACATTAATTTCTCAAATAATTTGGGAACAATCACAGCTTTAAAGGATTGCATTCTCTTATCCATGTACATAGTATATCTCTCTATTTATTCAGCTCTTCTTTTATGCTCTTCAATACAGTTTTTTTCCCCAAAGGCTTTATGCCATTTTTATCATAGTATTTTTAGATTTTTATAGTTTTTGTTGCTACTATAGATGTCAGTACTATCTTTAAAATCTGTTTTTTTCCCAATTGGCTATTTCTGGTATAAAAGAAAGCTACAAATTTTTATACACTGATTTTATTTCTACCACCTTTTCACAGTAATACTGCCATAGTACTTCCATAGCAGAACTGATCACTTTTCTTCTGTATAAATGAATGATATCCTCTGCAAATAATGGCCATTGACTTTTTCTTTTAAAACTATATGCCTTTTATTAATATTTCTTTCTTTTGTCTTTGTGCTTTGACTAGAGCCTCTAGTAGAAGTTATAATGGTAGTGGACTATAGCTATAGTTATTTCTATTATTTTTGCCTAATAGGGTTGCTTTCTACTTTGTCTCTTTTGGTACTAATCAGCATTTTCAGAAGTTTTTGTATCTTATTAGTCTTTTCAAAGAATAATTTTCCAGCTTTTAAGCATTTTTGTTTTCTATTTAATTAATTTCTTCTATTATTTTTATTTATTTTCTCAGGGTTCATATCTTCTTTAATTGAATAGCTAATTTACTTTAAATCTTTTTTGTTTTCTAATAAAATAATTTAATCTTATACATTTTTCTCAAGGGAACTTTTGCTTCACTCACAAATTTCAGTATTAGTGCTTTTATTTTCATTAAGTTCTAAATAGTTCATATTTTCTACTATAATTTTCTATTAATACAATGTATTAATACAATGTATTAATACAAGATTAATACAATCTATTAATACAATGTATTAATATACAATGTATGTAATATACAAGTATTGTTTTCAGTTTTCAAATTTATAGGGAATTTTCAAGGTATTTGTGCTGCTGACTTCTACTTTTATTAAAATGTGACTGGAAAATCTGGCCTGTATATTATCTTTGGATTTTGATGACATTTCTCTTGTAACTTAATATGTAGTCAGTTTTTGAAAATATTCCATACATTGTTGAAAAAAAATCTTTGGAGAAAAAGGTCTCTATATATTTATTTGATTAAGATTGTTAATCTTGTTTTTCAAATCAATCTAGCTAATTGGGCTATTTGATCCATTCATTTCTTAGAGGAGTTTGTTAGATTTTACCATTATAATTATGAAATTATCCATTTTTTCTGTAACTCTGTCAGTTTTTCCTTCACATAATTCAAAGATATGGTGTCAGTTATATGCACATATTATATGTACGAATGTCATACTATCTTGATGGCTAATTCCTTTTATTATCATGACATATTCCTCTTTTTCTCTTAAATTTTCTGTGTCTTATTTAAGGTATGTATCTTAAAGAACACACACTGAGCTTTAGCATTTTTAATCAAATCTGAGAGTCTTGGTATCTCTCTTAATCTATGAATCTGGTTTATTTACCTTTGTTGGAATTACGGGTATATTTGGGCCTTTTCTGCCATCTTATTTTATGTTTTCTATTTGTCATACTTTCTCCCGTTCTCTCCTCCAACTCTCTTTCTAACTCATTCCCATTTGATCTCCATCCCTACCACTCCATTGAAATTCTCTTATCAAGGTTGGCAGCAGCCTCCATGTTGTCAAATTCAACATTATCTTCTCTGTCATCTTTCTGAATTCTCAGCAGCATTCCTCACAGTCCACAGCTTTTTTCTTCATGAAATAACTTCTTTTCCCTCCCATGATATCACATTTTTTTCTTCTGCCATTGGCCCTTCAGTCTCCTTTGCTGGCTATTCTTCCTCTGCCAGCTTCCCAATGTTGAAACGCCTCAAAGCTCATTCCTAAACTATTTTCCCCTCTCTATTTACATTCTTTCCCTAGGCAGTTTCAACCAGTTCCTGGATAACTCCACTCCAATCTTCTCCCCACGCAAGCTTCAGATTCATATATCCCACTATCTTCTTGATTTTTCCACTTAGATGTCTAATGAGCATCTTGAATTTAACATGTGCAAAGCAGAATTCTTGATTTTCTCCACCAAAACTGTTACTAACCTAGTCCTATTCCTTTCAGTAAGTGATACTATCAACCCCTCAATCTTTCAATCTAAAAACCTAGTAGTCGATCTTCTATTTTTCTTATCCTTCACAAAGTAATCCATTTACCTTCAAAGCATAATTTGAATGCCTCCGCTTCACTGCATTGCCTCTCCTCCGCCTAAAGTCAGCTCTTGCCTAGACTACTGCCTAACAGTCTCCTAATTAATCTTCCTGCCCCCACACTGGCTTCTTTATCCTTCCAATGATTCATCTCCACATAGAGATATTTAAAAATGTAAATCAGATTATTCCATTCACTTTCTTAAAACCCTGAGGCATATTCCCATTGTAGTTGAAATTAAATCCAAACACCTTCATAATGTCAGGGGCCCCTAGCTTCTTCTTTGACTTAAACTCCATTCCAGTCATAATGGCCTATTTCCCTATTTCTCTAACTCCAGCATCAGAGCCCTTGCCATTCCCATCTTCCCTATCTGGAACACTCCCCCTAGCTCTTATGGATGGCTGCCCCTCATCTTCAGATCTCAGCTTAAATAGCATCTTCTCAATGAAGCTTTCCCTGGTCATCTCATCTAATGGAACACCCATCTCCTATATGTTTTTCTTTGTCACATTATCCTGTTGTATTTTGTTCATAGCATTGAAATTTTCTTGTTTATTTGTTTGCATGTATATTCTTTCCCCACTAACATGGAAAATCCATGAGTACAGGGACCATATCTATCACATTCTCTGCTTTATTTCCAGCACCTAGAATTCGTAGGGAGTCAATAAATATTTATCCTATGAATGACTGAATGGATCTAACTTGTAATTTTATACTGCTGCATGGTACAATTAAATAAACCTACCACAATTTACTTAACCATTAGCCTATTAATGAATTTTCAGATTGCTGCCAACTTTTTGCTATTCTGAAGATTTTTGTAGGTGTCTTTTTTTTTGTAATTGCATGTGACTGAATATAGGCAGGGAGTCAACAAGAGATAAATAAATAAGACTATATCCTGTCCTCTTCCCTGATATCATTTCCATTTCCTTTCCCACAGAGAATTAAAGAGCCCTCGTGCACAAAGCAATTTTTAAAAATAAAACAAGTTTGTTGTTTCTAGTAGCTCAGGTTGAAACAGAAAGTTGCTGCTTTATCATCCAGAATGTATTCTCTGTCCCAACCTAGTTAGATTTAAAATTCTTTTATAGCTCAGAAACCACCGTAGAATTATGAGATAGAACACAACCCTTAAAATTACCTCTGCAAACAGTTTTAAGTTTGATCTTTCATCTCATCATCTTATTCATTCCTGTTGGCTCTCTGTCTGTACACATCTTCAGCAATTTATACCAGAATATTAAAAAGTCCTATACTGAACATTTTGTAACTATAATTTTTAATGGATATTTATTGCAAGTTATATTATTATGTTTAAAACTGTTGGGGGCCGATCGAGTGGCGCATTGGTTAAGAGCTGGCTTGGGACGCCAGAAGCCGCAGTGAGCGGCCGTCCAGAAGCCCACGACTGATCTGCCTCACCCGGAAGAGTGCAATGATGGTGCCAACTTGGGCCAGTGAAACAAACGTCTTCCACAACTAGACTGAAGAACAAAAGGACAGCAACTTGTCTGTTTCCCTTTCCCCATTTCCTCAGTGCTGTTCCCATCCCCCAATTCCCCAATAAAAATCTTTAAAAAAGATAAAAAATAAAATAAAATAAAATTGTCAGTATATTGAAATAAATAAATATATATATATATATATATATATATATAATTTATTTTAAGAAAATTAGCAAGAGTTAGAAGACAACAGATCTGCTAATGTTCTTCATGGCCAATAATTTATTATATTCCTCACTCTTTCTTACTGTTTCTCTAAGTTTTTTGCTAAAATGAGAATGTTTTATTCCTTGTGAATACTCTATACTGTACCTAACCACATTAATTCAATTACAGAATATGTTCCTTTGGATATTACAGATTTTTTAATCCCAAATAATTACATTGATAAGATTGTATAATGAATTCTCAAATATGAATTTCAACAAGTAATCAATGTTTTATTAGTTCAAGCCCAAGAATATATTGTAAAATAACACCTGTCAAATGAACTGTAAAGGAGGCATAAGGACCAATTAACATATTGTAGGCAGATATGAGATACTCTTTAAAGTTTATTATTACTAATTCACCAAAGAAAACATGTATTCAAAGAAATATGTGAACACAATATAGAGCTTGATGTACATGAAGAGAAGTAACAGAAACCTTAGTCAAAATGGTATTTAAAAATAAAAGGATTTAATTATCTCATTTAACTGAATGTCCAGAAGTAGTAGGCTTCAGGCCAGGCTTGATCCAACGAAATCTAAAGCCATGGAAATAGGTATGATTGCTTCTGGAGAGAGTTTAGAGTCTTAACAATACATGTTTCACTTCTGGACAAACACCAATTAACTAAGAGTGTTTTCCTGAAAGGCATTGTGAAGAATTATTCAGATTCTGTCCATAGACATGCTACAATGTCTATGTCTGTCCAAGGGCAAAGGGGAGAGGAGGTGGAAGGTAAGAGGGGGTGGAAGTGTCCCAATGAAAGGGACACTAAAATCCAGACTGAAAGGGAGGAGAGAGTTCTCAGAAGAACAAAGAATGATCAACAGTGTAAATGCTAGTAGAAAGATTCAGGATGAAGGTAGAGAAAAGCCATGGGTTTCACGTACCTTTAAGAAAGCAATTTCAATAGTATCTGTGGTAGGGGGAGTAGTCAGACTATAATGAGTTAGGGGGGAATAAGGAATTGGGGAATGAGGCAGTAAGTACATTTCTGAGGTTTATAGATTTGTAATATTGGTAGATACTACATGCTTTAACTGATTTTATTACATACAGTTTTTTAAAAATCTAATTAAATCTAAGTTTAGACTGCATCTGAATCAGGAAGAATATAAAACCTAAAGTGAACAATATCCATCAAATGAGTCACACCTGAATTTAAGCAATAAATTTTAGTATTATTAATCTAGTTTTTATCTTACATTTGTCAAACAAAGAGAAAACATAAGGGAACCACATCAAGGGGATTAGCTAAACTACCTGGAGAAGTGATTCTCTACATGTAGCGTTAACATCCCCCAGGATGAAATGCAAATCCCTGGGTTCCATCTCAATCTTACTGAATCAAAAACTTGGGGGCAGGGCTCCAGCAATCTGTTGAACAAGACCACCAAATGATTTGGATGCACACTCAAGTTACTGTATTATACCAGTATTTTCTCATTAAATAAACCACATAGTAAGTTACTAATCTACTTGGTCTGCCTGACCTAGATGACCTAGATTCTGTACCACCAAACCATTTCAAGGGATTAGGGCCAACTAAAAGTCTTTTAAGCATATTGTGGTCTATTGGCCAGCTGTGGTCTAGAAGAAAGCTCTGAGCAGGAGGAAAGATGATTACTCATATTGAGGACCAGCAACCCCCACAGTGAGAGAATCTCCTCTCCTTAACTTCCCATGGGGACATGGCTTGAACTCAGAAGTCTCAGGCACCCAGAGCCAATTCCTAACACATCAAAACTGCATAAAGTAATTTTTGACACGTTGGTCTGTGATGAACATACTGTTCTCTTGAATTTTTGGCTCACTACCCATTTGCAACATGTGCCCTGCAAAAATTCTTCCCCTTTTCATTTTACAACAGTTTATTTGTACATCTGTTACATTGCTCTGTTACATACATATTTCAAAATAATCAGATCCCTTAAAAAGACCCCTTCATCTAGAAAGCATGCTTCTCTGTTGAGTTCTCCCTTTCAGGCTTGTGATTACTTAAGGTCTTTATCTCTGTGTATTTAATAAACTCAGTTTCTTTCAGAGTAAGTTGAACAAACTGAAATTTCTGACTTCCGCCTAAATTTATCCAGATTTTCAAATCAGCATTTTATTTTCTGCAATGCAGCATTCCTTAAAGTTCTGAACTTGAAATACTTCACTTTAAAGACATTTCTATTGCAGGAAAAAAGAAAAAAGCCCCTGAATTAATACCATAATAATTATAAAGGTATAAAACAGCTGGGGGAAAAAACCACACAACTCTCTTATGCTATTGGGGTTTGACTCCAATAAAGAATCTTATCTGATTAAGGACTCAGCAGAGATGAGGAATGTTTTCACAGATCTGAAATAAATCAGCAACTAAAGGATGAAGACTTACCAATTGTTAATTAACTAACAGTAAAACTTTAAAAGGCTAATATGTATTCTTACCAATTTGGAATCATTGCCAGACTTACACAGATCTTCCTCTGTACTGTGTTCAAAAGAGAGCCTGATGAATACTTTGTAGGTAATTTCTAATATTATGTACCTACCAATGTGTCATTAGTAATATTGGTGGGACAAACTATATGTGCTACCTTTTTCAGGGTTTTCAATATTTAAATATAAATATTTTTATAAATATTTCAAATAAGCGTTCATTACAAATTCTGGTGATTACAGGTTGGCATTTCTTAAAAAGATTCTGTCCTATTTCTGTATATGGTATTCCTAGAATAGGAGCCTCAATATTTTAATCTAATGCAGAGAGTGCTCTCACTAGAATAAAAATTACATTTATATTTTAAAATTTAGTAATTTGTGTAACCACAGGAGAGTGAAATAGTAATTGATTTTCCAGAGAAAGAACTCTATTTCTTTGTAGCTATTCAAAACAATATGTTGGAGTTTTGCAAACTCAGGAAATAATACTAACAACTTAACTTTCACTGTCCTTGATAGAGAAGTACTAAAACTAATCAGCACTAAGCTGTAAATTTTAAAAATATAAAATCAATTTTATTGATATGTAATTTAAGTACAATAAACTGCACCCATTTTAAGGGTAGAGATCAGTGAGTTACTTGTAAATTTTAATATTATCTTTACTTTTAAGTATATTGATTTATAGTCAACTGTCAGTTAAAACTAACCAGAATGCTTTGAGAACTATTTGATTAACTTTTTTTAATTAGTTGAGTGTTAAAAAGAAAGCACTTTTTGATGAAAAATTTACAAATAAATTTTTCCATGACTTTGTAATTACACTTTGATTTTGTTTTTAAACAACAGAGTTTAATCTCCCCTTAAAGTCAAAATCTGAAATAGCAGGTTTTCATGTTCTATTGCAGACTATATAGAAACCCTGTTACAAGAGCTAGAGGCTACATTTTCCTAAGGAGGGATTGCAGCAAAGAATTCTGACTGGGTACATGACATTTTAATGTAGTCATTTTATGTGGCTATTTTGGTGCATTGATATTTTTAAAAACTTTATCATAAAGTAATAAAACTTGCTCATAGTTACATAAAAAAATTAAAACATAAATGAGATATAAAATGAAAAAAGTTTCCCCTCAGTTATTCTTACTCCTCAGCGGTAACTACTGTTGACCGATTTTTCTGTAGACATTTTTAAATGTATACACTAGCATATATATATTTTAAAGTTAATTTAAATAAAATGATATATATATATGTGTGTGTGTATATATATATATATATGGTGCTGTACAGTTTTCTTCATTTAAAAATGTATAAGAAGGGTCTACTTAATTTTAATGTTTGAATATTATTGTATTCTTGTAGCATAATTTAACTGGTACTCTGTACATTTAAGATATTGTTAGGTTTTTAAAAATTATAGTGATACAGTGACCATCCTTACATACACATTTTTATGCATTTATGTGAAGTGGAATTGGTGAGTCAAAGCTTTTGTGGATTTTAAGGTGCTGATAAATGTTACCAAATTGCCCTCCAGATAGGTTTTATCAATTTATAGGGCCACTAATGGTATGAGAGTATCTGCTTCCTTATTCATCACCAATACAAGATGGATATTATTGAACTTTTCCATATTTTCACTGAGTGAAAAATGCTTCCTTCTTAAAATTATTTTTATTGTTTCATATTGCATTTATTTATTTATTTATAATGTTAAACATCTTTCCAAATGTTTATTTTTTTCCCTTCTGTTATATATTCATGTCTTAGTCAATTTTTCTTTAGGATTGTTTTTCTCTCTCTTACTGATCTGTGAGAGCTCTTTGCATATTAACCCTTTCTATGTCATTCACATATATATAGTATTCCAAACAAGACAAAACAAATATATATGTTCATATATAATATTATTCAATGGAACATTTTTTTGTAACCAATAACAAAAAAGGAGGCAACTCTATACATATTAATATTGAATTAATTCTAATGTATTTCCAAGTAAAAAAAGCAAACAGAAGAAAAGTATGCTCCCATCTTTCTACCAAAAACAGATAACACACACACACACACACACATATATATATAGCATAGGATATCTCTGGAAAGAGATTCAAGAAACTGTTGTAGTGCTTGCCTTTGGGAAAAGACATGGGGAGACAGATGGGAGGGGAATTTACTTTTTAATGTGAACACTTTTGTACTGTTTCAAGGTTTTGTTTTGTTTTTCACCATGAATGTGAAACATCTATTCAAAGTTCATAATTTTTCTAAAGTGAGATAATTCAAACTTACCCTTTTTCTTTTATGGCTATTCTATTTCCCAAAACTAATGTTAAATAAGCCATTTTTACTTATTATTCTGAAATGTCATCTTTATCATATACTAAATTTCCACATAAATATTAGTTTTTTTCTCGATTTTTTATACAGCTTCATTGATTTATTTATCTGGTTGCAAAACATTTCAAATACTGTTGCTTTATAATAAGTTTTAATATCTAGTAAGAGGACTCCTCCATGATGCTCTTTTTAAAAAAGTTTTTTCCATCTGTCTCATATTTCTAGATGAATTTTTTTGCCAGATTTTTTTATTGTGGTAAAATATACATAAAACTTATTATTTTAACCATTTTTAAACATACAGTTTTCTTGTGCACATTCACATTGTTGTGTAACTATCACCATCATCCACCTCCAGAACCTAGATGAATTCTAATAACACTTTTTCAAGTTCCCCAAAATAATGCTATTGATATTCTGATTGTTATTGTATTCAATGTATAGATTAATTTACATAGAAGTGACAATTTTACAATATTAAGTCTTTCCAACCAAGCACAAAATATGTCTTTCCATTTTATTCATTCACTCCATTCATTCATTCATTCGTTCTTTCATTCATCACTCACTATAGAAACATCTATTTAGTGTCTCACACCAGGAACTCTGCTAGGCACTGAAGATATAAATGTAACTAAAGTAATAGTTACTTCATAGATTTTATGAAATCCAGAAAGAGAAGTAGTGATTAATCAAACATTTGCACATACAAACAAAAAGTGACAACTGAGCTGACTCTGGAAAATATACTCACATCATCTTCACTGTCCTCCAATTGGCTTCATACAGTCCCAGCACATTTCTTAGGTTTGTCCCTGAGTGTATAATCTTTAAAATATTGGGTCGTTGCAAAAATCATGATGTATTTTTCTATGTTTTTCGTTGTAAAAATACATCATGACTTTTCCGACGACCCAGTAGTATATGGGATCTTTTATTTATTTTGTTTTCTACCTGGGTCTTTTCTATTTATGGGAAAGCTATTGATCTTTATGTATTAAATTTGTAACCAATTGCCTTTAGGATTTGCTTACTGTTTTTGAGGGAACTCATTCTCTCATTCTTGTTACTTCTTTGCCTTAGCCAATAAGATAGGAATGTCTGCCAAAACTTCCATTTTGGGGAAGTTTTAGGGGAGATGCTGATGTCCTCTCTCCATCTCTGTGAATGAAAGAGTGCTTTATCTATGTGACAAAATGGTGATAATATGATATCTATTGTATTACCTTTCTGTATTGGGTAGAATTCATGTGAAAGGCCATGGCTCATATGCGGTCCATCTCTTGGCTCTCTGTAATCAACAAGTAAGGCAGATCCCAATCCACCACGCGGAGGGAAGGCTGGTTTACATGTTTGCTCTGTTGACATAACTCTCCCAATATAGGAGGGATGTTGAGTTACACTATATTACTTCATGTAAATTTTCAGGTTGTTTGGCCAAGAAAAAATGAAAAATTATATTTTTATTCTTACATCTTGGGTTTTCACCTGTTTTAGAATGCAGTTAAAATACTTCATTGTATCAGCTTGGTGAGTTTGATTAAAAAATAAAAAGCATTCTGATAATGTGGTATTTACTATTCACTAGACCAGTAGTCACCACTCTTTGTTGATTGAACAGTCATCATAAAATAATTTTGAATTTCCACCGCAATCTTAAAAAATTATCTATATGTACAATAATGTTCTTTATAATTATAAAATACACATGGAATAGGGATTTTTAGAGAAGGATTTCCAAAATAATTTTACTTTACTTACTAATGATTTTCAAATATTTTGCTCTCACCAAAAATACTAAAATATTTCATTATTTTAAAAAATCTTGGTTTAACATCTCAGATGTAAAGCTACTTGAAAGTCTCATTCTACATTCAGATTATATCACTTCTTTGTTTTAATATCTATCATAGATGAAAAACATACTTCAGAAAGTTACTAAGATTCAAAAGGAAATAGTGCAAAATCAGGATACTCATTTTTTCTGTCCCATAGTCTAATTATGTGAAGGTTGTTGTTGAAATTCCACTAGAAATATCCATCTTCCCTAATGTCAATCAGATGTTGTATTTTTATATCTAACAAACGTATTAAAAATCTACAGTAACTCTTCATTTGGAAAAAATTCAAACAAGGTTGGCAATTCTGTTTCCAAATTTTAGTGTATTTGAATTTTTATAGGTGACAAACTTACATAATTTTCAGCAATAAAATCATAGAATGATAGAAACATTTCCAAATGTGTTTTCAAATTGTACTTGCTTTTGATAAGCAATTATTTTTCCATTCACTGTTAAAAAGGTCACTGTTACCTTGAAGGAACAGATACAGTGTTCATTTTTCCTGTTTCCCAAAATATCTGCCAACATTTCATTTTACAGAGAGTCACTTGTCAGCACAGGAAATGACAGAAAATTTGAAACACTATCTTTTTTGTAAAAGGAAAATGTGTAACTCATCTTCACTTTGGCAGCTCTTTTAAGTATTTTGTCACAAAATATCAGTGAACCCCTCTCTCTCAGTTGTATGAAAAGAAATTTATGTCCATTCTACAGATAATTAAAAAATATTGTAAAGAGTCTACACTAAAAATTTAAAGTCTTGTTTTTATTAAAATAACTAGACTGATGATATCCTATGGAAGTTTATACAACCTGGTTCCAATTTTCTTGTTATTAAAACTTGCCAGTGAAGAATACAAGGACTTGATTTCACAATTACTAGTGTATATTTCAGGTAATTCATTTATTGTAGTTTTAGTTGCTCCACAAAAAAATAAAAATAAAAATCAGAGGGTTTTTTTTCCCATAAAAAATGCTTTTGTGGGCTGGCCGAGTGGCACAATGGTTAAGAACTGGCTTGGGATGCCAGAGGGCCCCGGTTCGGATCCCACATATGAGGGCCAGTGACACTGCCCTCTACAGCTAAGATGCTGAACAACAGCTCAAACTGGAGTTGGGCTGCCGTGAGTCGCCGGTGACAGTGTAGGCTGCAGCCCCTGTAGCAGTGCGTTGCCATGGACTACCGTGTGTAGCCAGCAGCCAGCATGAGTGGCCAGCAGCCGCAGTGAGCGGCCGTCCAGAAGCCGGCGACTGATCTGTCTCGCCCGGGAAGAGCACAATGACGGTGCCAACTTGGGCCAGTGAAGCAACGTCCTCCACAACTAGACTGAAGAACAAAACGACAGCAACTTGTCTATTCCCTTTCCCCCAATTCCCCAATAAAAAATCTTAAAAAAAAAATGCTTTTGTTTAAGAAGTCATTTATTACTGAAAACATACCTCTCTGGGATATCTTTTTTTAGTAGCTTAAGAAAAATAATTCATCCTGTATTGCATTAGTGACTCAGTATTTAACAAATATCTTAAGTTGATACATATTACAAACACTTATACTGAATAGGAACCTCCTACATGGCATTATTTGTTCTAATACTTGTTTCTTCAACTTTCAACAATATTTTCTATGTATGTTCCCTTTAGGTAGTATATGTTACCTAAAGAATGTTTTAATTTGTCTCTTTTATAAAATTCTTTAAATTATTTTAGCTATTTTAACTGTAGCAGGAAAGAAATAGTTCCCCAATGGCATATGAGTTGGTTCCTTTTTGGGTTTTGCTATTTTTGTTTTGTTACGTAAGAAACCTCAGAAATAAGAAATCTTAGAATGCCATACATTTATCACTTAATTTATTGAAATTGTGTAAAGTGTTACATGTCACATAATTTTAAATATCAATGAAAAGATTGTTGAGATTTAGTTTCATATTCTGGATGCATAGGTTTTAATATTTTTTTAATATTATCATTAGCTAATATATCAAACAATTATAATCACTAAGGCAAGATTCATTTGCTAAGTAAGTGGATAGAAATCCATACCTAAAATAGTCTTCTTTATTGCTTCTAATTCTTTAAGTTAACTTCTTGTTAGAGCTCATTAAATTAATTTTTATCACATATTTTAGGTAAGAAGAGATTATACTGGAAACTGGAAAAATATAGTTCTGCCAATTTGTTGTTATTGCTTTTGCTTTTATTACTGATCTTTTCAATGCTTGTCTTCTTTGCATGCATGTTTTAAAATCATATGCTTATTGTCTTAGGCCAGGTTCTCAAGAAGCAGAGTCTGAGATGAGGATTTTTGTGCCAGTTATTTTTTTGACAGAGTGATATCAGATGAAAACTGAAAGGCAGTGAGCGGAACAGGAAAGGGTAGAAGGTGCTAGGCAAAGACAGGGGTTCAGCTCAAGGTCATCCTCAAAAGCTGTAGGTATGGATGGCACCATGGAGTTGTCTCACCTTGAGGAAAGGAGGCAAGCCTTTTGTATGCCCTTATCATTCAGTCATTGGATACCGGCCCCCTGAAATGGGGGTGGGAGGATGGTGGTAGTGTATAACCTCCCTGATTAGGTAGCTCCTATCTTTAAGGGCAATTCTCCCAAGCAGAAGGGTACAGCTATGAGTTGCTAGCAGCCAAGAGTCACAGCATATGCAGAATGGGTGTAAGACCAGTACAGTACCAACACCCATTTTGTGAGGTTAGTTTAGTTAAAACTAGATATTATAATTGGTACATCCTTCAGTCTACCATTGTACAACGTGTCAAAACGGAAGGAGCAAACACATGAGGGTGACACTTGTGTAATTCCTGCTCTTGTTCCTGGGTACCCACCACCTTATGTGACCATCGGACCTTCGGACTGAGTCAATATTCAAGTGGCATTCCACATATTAAATAGTAGTAAAAATGAATTTCCTGTTTTTAGATAAAAAAGAAATTTAAATACAGGTTTTAATATTTTCTTCCTGAACGTCAGTGAACCTTCCTGAACTTCACAAACTCCATCTTGGAAATCACTGTACCAGGAAGCACAGGCCTAGAAAATATGTGAAATAGAAAAAGCTGGTCTTCTACATTCTTTCACCTCCCTTTCAGTGTTTTTTTTTTCTTTTTCTTTTTCTTTATTTAGACACCCTGTCCCACATTTGCCTTGTGTCTTCATACTATATATCTTCAGGCTTGCCAGAATCCCCCATTTCCAGCATTGCCTTCCTATATAAAAAGTTTTTACAAATCAGTAAAACCAATGATCTAATAGGGAAATGAGCAAGAAATAGCTCATTGAAATGGAACACTTACAGAAACAGAAATGCAAATAAAAACTATAATGCAATAGTGCTTTCTCATTTAGTAGATGACTCTAACATAATTTTATAATACATTGTGCTATACTGGAGGACTATTTTATGGAGGTCAAGTTTGGCAGCAGCTATCAAAATATAAAATGCACATCCCTTTGACCCACCAATTCTGTGTCTAATAATTTATGCAAAAGATATATATGTGCATACAGATGCATGAACAAGGGCACTGACAGCATTTGTTTGTAATAAGAAAAAATTAAATAATTATGCTATAGCCATAATAAGCAGCATTATAAAATAATGTTATGTTCTGTATGTGTATATGAACAAATCTCTAAGGTATATTATTAATTGGGTATTGTATACCACATGCTGGTACAGGCATAGAATATTTCTGGCAGGAATGACAGAAAACTAGTAATACTTGTTGCCTTCTGTGTGAGAATCTGTCTATTTGAGGGACAGGGGTAGAAGGACTAGTTTCTTTTCACATATATCTTTTGAGCTATGTGCTTGCATTACTTATTTTTTTAAAGGGGGTATTAGTTTTTTTAAATAGCTGACTAGTGTTCCACTCCCTTTATATTAGCTCTTCCTGGTGTTGGGAACGGGGGTGGTTACCTACAAATAGATCCTAACTGGAGTTAAATAACTGATTACCATCTATAAAAAGGATTCTGAAAATGTGGACCAAAGACCCTGGGGGTGTAGGGTGTCCCCAAGACCCATTCAAGAGGCAGAAAATTCTTCCCCTTTCCTCTTCTATATCTATATGAGGTCAGATTTTCTTCAAATACCCAAAAGAATACATCACAATTGACTGAATGGCAGAGGAAGCCATGAGAATCCAGGTGTCTTCTATCTGTCGGATATCAAGGAAATTTAAAATGTAAAACAGCAACTCTTCTTACCACTTATTTTTGTTTGTTTTGGAAAATATATTTCTCAGAAAATATAATATTTATGTTAACATGTACTGGATTTAGTAGTTACTTAAAATAGGTAAATATTTTAAAATTTTGTTTTAATTTTGAATATGGTAAGTATTGCTAGACATAATGTACATAAACAAAAGCTCTTTGGGGTCCTGAATAATTTTTAAGAGTGAAGAGAGGTCCTGAGACTCAAAAGTTTGAGAGCCAACTGTTATAGAATGTTCTCTTCTTCATTCATCTTCTCTTTCTCAGCATTATTGTGTTCCTTCTTGTGCATGGAGATATGTGAACCTGTATTATTCCCTCTACTTAAAGAGAGGGGACTCTGTATTTATCACAGTACTCAGTGGTGCTTTGCATGTAACAGAGGCTCAACAAGTATTTTTTACTTCAATAAGTATTTGCTGAATTAAAAAAAATGTTGCTCACTCAGTTTAATTCTAAATCTGCTCTCCTTTTCAAATTTATTTTTGCTTGACTCTGCTGCTCTTTATAGGTAGCCATTATCTCATGTCTTTGTTCTTTCATTGCTGCCACTTCTCAAATGTTCACTAGCTCCATCCCAAGTGTGGTGACTCATCGGGTATGGAGAGTGCGGGAAGGAAATAGGCCATGAATTTAGTCTTGCATCCTGACGACTTACACACTAACCTTCAAGTATTGGTATCGTCATAGTATTATTGTTCAAGAGCCTACAGAGTTCCTGTGTACCACCTCAGACATAAACACCTTTGCCTGTGTTCATTGTCACAACGTGATCCTACCTACCAACCTTATCTCTCATTAGCCCAGCACACACCTGCTCTGCAAAGGCTGATTGCCTCACAGGTTCCTACATGCCCTTTCCCAGTGATAGAGTTTTGTGCTGGCCACTCCCACCCTCTGGCTAGATGTTATCCATCCTTTAATCCTAGTTGACGTCCCACAGTCTCCATTATGTCTCCTTAGACTACCTTTTCTTTCTTCCCATATCATCCTAGCAAACACATACCTGGGAGGTGTCAAGCTCTATTGGGCTAGATTGGTGACAAAAAATCAAAAAATCTAATCAGACACACTCCCTGTCCTGCTCAGGAACATATCCACTGGGGGAGACTGCCATGACCATAATACATACTGTGTTCCAAGCACTTTAAATGCATTATTTCACATAATCCTTAAAACTACCCTAATATATCAGTAGTCCTACTGCCCATAGAAGAAACAAAGCAACTGGATGCTAAGCAGATATGCAGCCTTCCCTGTCACATATCTAAGAAGCGTCAGAGCCTTCTTGACTCCAGAGCTGGAGTTCTTAATTATTATAATATTTTTTTGACTGAAACAGAATCAAAGCATAATGAACAAAGTGATTTGGGAATAAGGAAGAAAAAGCTTGTGTTTCTGGGAGAAAAGTTGCATGTTGTCCTTCTACATATCTACAAAAAAATAAAAACAACAACAACAAAAACCCATACACACAAACCAGCATTATCAAGAGCATGGAACCTTGCTCTTGTGAAAGACAACCTTGGTCAACATACTGTTTTCTTTTGGATTCTCATAGACTAGGTCATTGTTCATACTTTTATTTACGTATCAAATTCACTAAAATGTGCTTATCTTTTATGCATTTGCTTCTGCCATCTCACCATTCAGTGAAGATGAGTAAGCATCTTTTTATACCTTCAAGCTCACAGTAGGTGCTCAATACATGTTCTTAAAGGAATGAGTGATTGGCATGCAGGATGTGTGAGGCTGGGGAAAGAGGGCTGATAGATGAGATAAGAAGGCAGGGTGAAGCCTGATTTTAAAGAGCACACTGTGGAGATTTCAGGTTTATTATGTTGGTAAAAGGGGGCAGGGAAGCTAGAAAGGTTTTTTTGTTAGTAGTACTTACTTTTTTCCAAAGTAATACATGCTTATAGTTTTTAAAAGACCTGGTACTAAAAGTCTTACAATTAAAAACAGTAGTTTCCTACTCTACCCCCAGTGAGGTTCACCAGGCAATTGTCCTTACATCTTCTGTTTACACAAATTACAGCTACATTTCTAAATAATAATATAAATAAATAAGGGTTATTTCTTTATTGATTTTATTTTATTATTTTTTTAGCTGAGCCATCACCTGTTGGCAGCTCAGCTCGGGCAGGGAATGGAACCGGCAGCCCTATTGCTCAGAGCTTGCACTCTTGAGTGAGCTCTTAACCAACTGAGCCACTTGGTTATGTAAAGAGTTATTGATTTTAGATACTGACTTCCCAGCATAGTGGATGAGAACTTCATTCTGCCATGCCCTTTCCCTCCCCCATTACTGTGGATGCTTTTTAGATCTTCTCTGCAGGCCTAGGATACTGACATTTCACCATAATGTACCTTATTGTGTGATTAGGGATGCAGGGGAGACTGGTGCTCTGCTCTAGGAACATTTTTGTATTATTTCTTTGATAAATGCCCCTCCTCCACTTTCTCCCTTTTCTTTCTAGAACTCATATTAATTGAACCTCCTGAATTGATTCTTTCTTTAAATTTTTTTCTTCTATTTTCCATTTCTTTGCTTTTTTATTCTTTCTGTGAGTTTTTTTTTCATTTCTAAAAGTTCTTTCTTGTTAACTAAAATGTATCAGTTATACATATATAATGGATATCAAACTCTTTCTTGTTGACAGATATATATTACATATCTAATTAGTATATATCAGTTGTTAAGAAGGCTTGTTATTATATATTTATGTAATACACATACATAACATACCAGTTGTTATATATGCAAACTCCTCTCTTTGTGAGTATAATAATAATTAGTTTTCCTTACATTGACCTTATTTTCTCCAGGTCCTACTTGTTTTTATGTTGGAGGTTTTCCTCCAATGTCTGGGATCTTGGGCTGTCTGTTTATTTTCGGAAGTGAGGATCTGTGGGATGGGAGAGGAGAATTGGGGGTCCACTCACAGACTTTTGGTCCCTTGTCCAATGCCACCTTGTGGCCTTGGTGTCTATAAGACTGAGCCTCTGAGGCATTCTTCAGAGCTAATTAGCTTGCTTTTCATTAACATTTCTAATGTTTGTTCCTTAAATTGTTACACCCCCCAACCAGCTAAATCCATTATCACTCTCCCATTCAATTTTCATCTTCTGTAAATCCATTAAAATATCTCTTGTTTTCTCTCTTGTTTGCTTGGTCCTTGTGGGTCAATTTTTTTTTTCATTTCTCTATGATCATTTTAGAAAATGGGAGAAAACAGAGGGAAGCTATTGTGTTACTCCACCTTTTAAAATCAAAAGTCCACTGAAGGTTTAAGTAGGAGAGTTAAGGATTTCCTGTCTTTTAAGATAAAACGTTGGTGACTTTATAGAGACAAGGCTGGAGAAGAGAGAAAATGGAGGCAGACAAAGTTTGTTTAAAGTTGTTGCAAAGTCCAAGCAAATCATAAAGAGGGGCTGAGTTAGGGTAGTAGCAGTGGGGAAAGCAAGGGTATGTGAAAATGTTTTGTTTTGTTTTTCTCCCAGGTATTATCAACATGTGACTGAATGAAGGGAGTCACCAAATTATGTTAAGGCTCTTATATGTTTGACTGGGATAGTGCAGCCACTGAGGAGGGAACATAGAAGGGAGAGAAAGTTTTTTTGTGGCACTTTGGGGACATTCACATTTAGGAGGAGGCAAAGGGACTGAAATGGGATGAAAAATTAAACCCTAAACCACCCATCCTTAACTGGTACCTGAAATGACACCTATTAGAATCACTTCTTTAGGTCACCGAATTCTCTCCAGGAAACAAATAGGCAATCAAGTCAACTAAGGGAAAAGGTTTGTTTTTCTCCTTCCTAGAGCATTTTCACAGAGGTCGGGGCAAAGGGTATAATTTATTCCACTTATACTTCCTATTTATGCTATCGCTCTTTGAAAGTTTTCTTCTTTTCACTGTTCATGCTGTGCTAAGCAGTTGTAAGTTTTTTCAAATGTAGGTTTTTTAAGTGTTGAAGATTTATGGGAAAATTATTACAATACATGCCACACGTTTAAGTAGAAAATGATGATCAAAAGTAGTAAATTTTATAGACTAAACCAACAACTATCACGTATCAATATTCAATATTTGAATTTAAGGGTGAAAAATGCTAATTAATTAGATTCATATACACTCATGACTGAGACTTAATCTACTTAATGTTCCTTTAATCTTCTAAATTTTCACTTCATCAGCCTGAGAGCAATCACCTGTAATCATCTGATTACAAAACTTATTCAAGCTGTCAACTTTCACTGGGACTCTGTTTTATTTCCTTCATCATAACATTTTTTTTAATGAAAGAAAACATGGTTCTGTTGCAATGTAATATTATTGCTCAGATATTAAGATGCTGGCAATCATGATCTGATCCATCTTTATAATGCTCAGCACAATTTAGGATATTTTGAATTCTGCAAAGGAAATTTACTACAATGATTAGAAAATTAAATCCAACCTCCTACTAAATACTTTTCTAGGATAGGAGATAAGAGAGCAAGCAATATGTAAATCTAAGAAGACATTGACAATGAGTAGGAATACTACTGGTATTTGAGTCTGGGGGCTAAAAGTTCCAGAACTCCTACAAAAGAAAACAGAAGGCTTTCAAATTTCTTTTACAGCTCAGATAAAGGATTTGGTATTATACCATCACATAACATCAGTTGGAGATCACATAAAAAAAAGAAAAATCCTAAGGATATCAGATTAGTCAAATAGTCTGATTCACATAAATTCACACCAATTCTCTTTTTAATGTTGGGCATGACTCTACTTTGCCTATCTTTGATATACTTCATTTACACCTCCTTGATTCCACTTCCTGGCTAGTATACATTCCTAGTGCTATCATTTAATTTTTTTTCTTTTTTTTGAAGATCATTTTCAACAATGAAAAGGGTCAACAAACATTCTTTTTTGGTCATCCTTTCTATAATCTCTCAGAGCAAGGGGTGGGTATAAATGGATCAAAGGTTGGAACTTGAACTAATAATTCCTGAATGCTTACAGTGTAGCAAGCACTGCCCTAGGTGTTTTATTTACATTGTTAATATTCATAAAACCCCTGAAAGATAGTCATCTGATGAATAATCTGAGGATTACAGAGATAAAATAACTTGCTCAAAACACACTCTAGTTTAGAGTAATAGTCCTTATTAAAATATCTGCCTATTGTGGTTATGTTTGGGGGAAAATCCTATAATTTACAGATACAAAGAGTAGTATTTACAAATGAAATGACATCTAGGGTTTGCTTATAAATAATCTGACAGGAGATGTGGTGGGATAGTGGGTGAGAGTATAGATATGAACAAGTTTAGCCATCAGTTGAAGTTGGGTGATATGGACATACAAGAGCCCATGGTATTTTTTCTACATTTGTGTATGATGGAACTTTTCCATGCTAAACAGGTTTTAAAGTTAAGTACAAACTGAAAAGTAAAATCAGGACAAAATGGGCACAAGGAATGAGGAGAAAAAAAGAGAGTATAACTGAGTAGTGGCATTCGCCTTAGCAATTCAGTAACTTTCAGTTGTCCATTTAGAGCTAATCTTGTAGCATATGCCCTGAATCAACTTCACATGCGTGGGTAAACAGGCACTTTCATATTCTATTTAAGAATTTATTTTGATAGCAATTATTAAGATCCTAAGCTGCTCCCTTTGGTCCTAACCACACTTCTCTATTGAAAATAAACTATGGTCCTAATTCTTACTTAAATAGAAGACTCATAAGTCAGACAGAAAAAGTCGAGAACATATGACTTCACTGATATGTGGGATATAAAACTGAAAGCAATAAAGAAATGAGACAAACAAATAAACAAAAACTCAGACACAGACAATAGTTCAGTGGTTATGAGAGGGTAAGGGGGGAGGGAGGTGGTAGCTGAGGGTCAATGAGATCAAATGTATGGTGATGGAAGGAGAACTGACTCTGGGTGGTGAACACACAATGTGATATATAGATGATGTATTACAGAACTGTACAGTTGAAACCTATGTAATTTTACTAACCATTGTCACCCCAATAAACTTTAATTAAAAAAAATAGAAGACCCAGAGGCTAGTTTATCAAATCCTCTGGCCTTTCTCTCTTCTTCTCTTAACTCCATTTAAATTAGCTGTGTTATTATTTTTGTTCATTCTTTTTAACTTCCAAGTAGCAGGAAGAGTGCATATAGCTTAAGCTAGTCAATTCACAACTTTTGAACAGCTCTGTGAAGAGGTTTTCTGGAGGTAGTTGGTGTTTTTGATTAACATCGGTTTAAGTATTAGTTCTGCCTCTTCCCCAACTTTCATCTCTTTAAACTAAAAGGGGTAATAGTAAAATCCACCTTAAAACTGAAGGAGTTAAAACATCATCACTACCTAAAAAAAAAGTTTGGCATCGTGACTGGCATAAACCGGCTGGCACCTGTCACAGGATGTCCTCACAACCCCATACTCTGGCTTCAAGGGCAATCTTGTTGACATTTTCAAAAGCTCCAGAGCTGATAGCTTGCCAGAACGTACTTCTTATATAGCAGAGGAATGCATGTCTAGGTGTGGGCCTTATGTACTGGGAAACCTTCAAGGGTCTGTAGGATTCAAGAGTTAGGCAAAAGCATTATGGTGCTTAGGAATGAAGCCAAGGGCTTCAAAGGTAGGCTGTTAAACCAAGGTCTCAAGGACTAGCCAGCCAAATGAAGCAGAGCGTTATTGAGGCCGACTAGAATGGAGTTTCAAGGTAGAGCTTCCTTTGAGGTGTATTTTACCAGAGAGTGGAAAATGGGATTGATTTGTACATCCCGTATGCTTATACTAACCCACTCCCACAAATGCAAGACACAGTGTCAAACTTGGTTCTCTGGAATGACTTCCAAACCTGAAGCCCCACTCTCAAACAAATGATCTAAAAGTTTTCATCTATGTGTTACTGTGAAGGTATTTTGTAGATACCTTTTGTTATCAAAGTTCATATTCAGTCAACTTTAAATAAAGGAGATTACCCTACAAAATCTGGATGGGCCTGATCCAATCAATTGAAAGGGCTTTGTTGGCCGGCCGAGTGGCGCGATGGTTGAGAACTTGCTTGGGATGCCGGAGGGCCCCGGTTCGGATCCC
>NW_017732352.1:474658-498239 GCF_001890085.2 Hipposideros armiger | reverse complement strand
TATATATATATATATATATATATATATATATAATTGCAAAAAGTTTATACTGCTATACCATGTATAAAATTTCAAAAACACAAATGGAAAGAAAAATGTTGAGATTGAAAAGTGTATACAAATAGGGGTTATGATTCTCTTCTTGCATCTCAAGAATCATCTTGTATTTATCTCACTTTGAGGTCATTCCTTAAACTATTTCCCAAAAGATGCTGTACAAAGATGATTCCAGGGTTCAGATCTTAAAAGGAAGTAATGATGCCTGTTTCAATTTCTATTTTTAAATTCTCAACAAATAAAATATCTATGTTTTTTCACTTTAAAACAGAATGCTCTGGGAGCTTCCAAAAGAGTGAACACGAAGGACAGTAAATACAGATCAGCCAACTGTGCTCATGATATAGTCTCCCCGTTGATCTATCACTCTGCTAAGCACTGCTAACCACAGCAGCCATCTTGATACCTGCAGTTTTTAATGGTTTTTATTCTTAGCCACATGAATTTAATTTATATCCCAATGGACCATTGATTTAAAATAGGAGGCAACGGGCAAATACCATTACAATGCTAGTTAAGGAAAGCATTGAACTGATAATTCTCCATTTTTTGCCTCAGGGTGATTTTTGTATCCATATATTTCACTTAGTACATCATGTTGTGAGGACCCTGGCCTGGACCCTAGGCCAGACAGACTCACTTTTAAAAAATCATACTTCAGGGCCGGCCGAGTGGCTCAGTTGGTTAAGAGCTCGCTCAAGAGTTTGAGCTCTGAGCAACGGTGGTTCGAGTCCTGGCCCGAGCTGAGCAGCTGCTGAGCTGCCAAGAGGTGGCAGGATGGCTCAGCTAAAAAATAAATAAATAAAAATAAATCAAAAATCAAAAATCATACTTCAGCTAAACTCTAAGCAGAACTTCCCATTAAGACACCAGGGGTTGGTAGTAATAGACAGTAAACACCTAGCTTTACAAGAGATGGGTTACAACAGAAATATTAACAATGTTTTGCAGAAGTAGTTTTGTCACAACTGGCTTGGAACATTTCACAAGAACTAACAGCTCTTTTTGCTTCTTTACACCTGCTTTGCTTCTGCTTTTTGCCCAATACCCCGGAAAGCAAGCCCTATAAAACTTCCACCTGCCAAGACCTTGGGGCCATTCTCCTCTTGCAGAGTGAGGCGGTCGCCAGGCTTGGCTTAATAAAGCCTTTGGAACGAAAAACTCAGTCTCTCAGGTCTTTATTTTATTTTTTTATTTTTTAAGATTTTTACTGGGGAATTGGGGGATGGGAATAGCGTTGGGGAATTGGGGGAAGGGGAACAGACAAGTTGCTGTCATTTTTTTGTTCTTCAGTCTAGTTGTGGAGGACGTTGCGTCACTGTCCCTCATATGTGGGATCCGAACCGGGGCCCTCTGGCATCCCAAGCCAGCTCTTAACCAATGCGCCACTCGGCCGGCCCTCTCAGGTCTTTATTAACGAGCAAGGGCCTAACAATGTAGATTATTCAAAGGAGAAATATAGTGGTGATTACACACAATTAGGCTCTTCATTTATTAAGAATAAAAAGAAGTTATATCGCCCATGTTTCATTTACAAATAACAACCTGAAACCTCTCATCATTTAGAAACAAGACACGAAAAATTATCATTTGAATTTTTAAAACAAAAATGCAATAACTCCAAAAAACAAGCCATAAAAGCAGTTTTCTATTGGCTTTAATCCTGTAAAGTGTACTTAAGTTTTAATCTAGAAATGTAGAACTACTGTTCACAAACCTTGTTTTTTTCTTACACAAAAGTTTGTATTACTTGTTAAATAAGAACAACCTTATGGAAAGAGAAAAGTCCATTCAGGTACAGTTTTTGGTATTTATAGATTGACTTTTACTTTTGCTAAACACAAAAGTGATGAAATATTATTAAATGAACTCAAAGAAGTAAAAGGACTTCATGATTCAATAAAGGCAAGGAAACCCTGCCTTAAACCAACATGACGTTTGGTTTCATAAATGCTGAAAATGGACTTCATAATACAGTCATGAATAATGTACCATGTGTGTACCTGCTGAAACTGTTCATGTTTGGCATTTTCACTACAACACTATTTTCTTGTCAAGACAGCAGCCAGTTCTGGTTCATGTCATATCAACACTTGATTTATGTAAGCAGCGGCTACCCGCGCCAATATAGTATGTACAATTGCTAAATTTAGGGTATTTTTCAAATATTCTCAAATGGACACTAATATGAAAATCAAAGAACATTTTGTTATCACAGAAAAAAATTACAAACCAAAAATGTTACGATCCACCCTATTACTATAATTACGAACACCTAGCAGAGTGCCAGGCACCGTAGTAAAATGTTTGAAACACTAATGCTTATTTTTTACAAGCATACATTAAGTCTCTCCAGTTTTCCTAAGTGCCCTTTGGTTTTAATGGTGCTGATAAGTGTAAAGCTAAAAAGCACAACGGAACACATCAGAACCACGGTAAACGTCAAGCGGGTGTTAATAAGGCAGAACCAGAGTTCATGGGGCGGAGAGGGAGCTACTACCTTCAAATGGATAACTTTTTCAACCAATGGCACAGCCACACCAAAGAGGGAGTAAAGGACTGGCTCCTTTGAGTCCCAACACTGAAGTCCTACTTAGAAGTTCTGAACGTATGTGGGTGTTTCAGGGTCCATTTCTAACTATTAAGTATTTTTTACTTGCAGTAGAACCTTCCTCGTTACCAAAACAATTCTCTACCCGAGATTGGCTCAGTGGAAGTTCCAGCGTCTAAACGCAGCAAGGAACTCACGTTGCCCAATGTCAACGGAAGGACCCAATCGTCGGAGGAAGAGGCGGAACTCACTTTATTCTTGTCCTTTATTGGCCACGCAGCCAGGAGGCTCAACCCTAGATCACAACCAATGAGTCGTTGAAACTTCCGTTAACGTAACGTAAGGGACGGTGGTGTACGGACACAGACGCAGACATCCTGTTTTCATCCAACCCGAAGAGAGGCCAGCTCCCGGCAATTCCTCGTCCCTCTCCGCCCCGCCTCTTTCACTTCCTCTGGGCTATGACCCGCCTCTCTGTTACTGACCAATCCTCTTCATTTTCCTTTGCGCGTTTACCCAATCAGAGGGGTAGAGGGTGGAGTTCCGGTCGTCAGCTCTGCGCTGTGTGTGAGGTAGTGTTCTCTCCTGTTCCAGTTATGGGCTTATAACTGAGGTACATTTTGCAAGGCCGGGCTGGGCGAGTCTCTGGGATGGGAAGCCTTCTTGAGGTGAGGCGGCAGTACCGGTTGAGTCTAGAAAACCGGGATCTCTGAGCCTCTAACACGAGGAGTTGAGGGGAACAGGGAGGAGCCGGGAGGAGGAACCACGTGTTGGGACTTCTGGTGGTTTAGTCTGAGTCGCTGTCAAACTCCTGCAGTCCTTACCGCGAGGGCCTCCCGCGGATTAGGTTGGTGGCGCCACCGCCGCCCCTAGCCCTTCCTGTGGGTCATTCTTCCTGAAAAGCGTAGCGCCCTTCGCCAAGTGTTCAAGGAAGAGTAGCCAGGTCCTAGTTTTCCCCTGCCCCTCACTCCGTCCTTTCGCATTCTTTCCTACCCAACTTCTGAGTTTGTTAATTTTCGAGGTCGGAAAGCAAACTTTCCTTTGGGAAAAGACGTCATGTGATATATAGTACGAACTACGAGACCAGATATTACGTTAAGCATTTCACGTGTGTTATCTCATTTAATCCACATAGCAATCTAAAGAGGTAGGTACTGTTACTGTTCTCATTTTCCCGCGAAGAGTCCTTTTGAATTAATAAGTCCACGTGTTCTCTTAAGCTTGCCTTTGACAAATTAAGTGTGGCATTCGTTTTCCATGGACGTAAACTATAAATGTGATATTCCTTGTTAAATGTTGCTAACTTCAAGATAACTTAGACAGTAATACAACATACTTAAAACCAAGATTGATTGTTATTATCGAGGTAAAATGAGCTAGTAGAAAGACATCGGAGTAGGAGCCATTTACCAACCTTTGACTGGGGAAGTCACTCTCTCAGCCTCAGCTTCTTCAAGTGGAGAATTGAAATCATTACTAACTTTGTCAGTTTCCGAGAGCTGTGAGGATCGAATGAGATAATGGATTTAAAATACAAATTACTGATGTTAACTATGACTGTTTCTGCTTTTCAAATTCTTTCTTTGGAGGCTAGACTATCAATTGAGCCTAGTGCAAAGAATATAGGTAACAGGCGTCCTAGTACCACTTAAGCCTATGTGTCCTACTTACCTGGGGTTCAGGACAGTATTCCTTTAAGTGCACAAGTCTTGCTTGTCTGGTTATATTCATAACTTAGGCTGCTGTAAATGGCATAAAGCAAAAGTAGATCAGCCCACATGCTTTTGTGAGTTCTTTTACCTTGTATTGTTATCCATGCAGTTTTTTGTGTTTTTTTTTTAAAGATTTTATTGGGGAATCGGGGAAGGGGAACAGACAAGTTGCTGTCCTTTTGCTCTTCAGTCTAGTTGTGGAGGACGTCGCTTCACTGGCCCATGTTGGTATTGTGATCATTGCTCTCTTCCCGGCTGAGGCAGATCAGTTGCCGGCCATTGGACGGCCACTCACGGCGGCTCACAGCGGCTCACAGCAGTCCACTGCCACAGGGGCTGCAGCCTACACCATCTGCCACTCACTGCAGCCCAGCTCCAGGTTGAGCTGTTGTTCACCATCTTAGCTGTAGAGGGCACAGCGTCACTGGCCCTAATGTGGGATCTGAACTGGTGGCCCTGCTGCTCAGAGCTTGTGCTCCCAAGCCAACTCTTAACCAACTGCACCACTCGGCTGGCCCCATGCAGTTTTTAAGTTGTATCTTTGTTTTAACCTAAAATCATGACATTTTTCCTTGCAACTTCTATCAGTTACAAATAAGACTGAAGATAATGCTTATTTTCCTTTTCCCTATGATGCTGTCCCATGAGTTCTACATATTTAAGATTTTTCCATTTACTTGATAGCAAAGACCATAATTGAAAACAAGAGAATTTCTATATTTTTGGAGTGTTATTCATATTAATTTAGTTCAATATTTTAGGACCAGTTGTGTGCAGATCAGTGCTAAGCTGTTGAGAGGGTGTGCAACTGACCCCTGAGTAACACAGATTTGAACTGTGCCGGTCTACTTATAGGTGACTTTTTTCAATAAATACTGTTTACGATCTGCTTTAAAAATTTTTTTTTGTTAAGGAACTATCTTTTTCTAGGACACATCCGCTCCAAGTCAAGTAGTTGTTTCAATCTAGTTGTGGAGGGCGCAGCTTCAGTGGCCCATGCAGGGATCGCACCGGCAACCTTGATGTTATGAGCACTGTGCTCTAACGAACTGAGCCAACTGGCCGCCCACGATCTGCTTCTTATAATAGCCAGTTTTCTATAGTCATAAGTATGTGTTCTCCAGTTTAAGAAGCATCATCTCAGATGGTGGGGATTCATTATAAGGAAGCCATGTAAGCAACCAGATAAAGACTCTGNAGCACTGTTCCCATCCCAATTCCCCAATAAAAATCTTTAAAAAAAAAAAAAAAAGAAAGGGCTTTGTGAGTAGAACTGAGGTTTCCCAGAAGAAATTTCCTTCTGCCTGTGGACTGAAACTTCAGCTCATGCCTGAGAGTTCCAGCTTGCCTGTTCTGACAGCCTGCTACACAGATTTCAGGCTTGACCCCTAGCCAGTCCCCACAATTTGGTAAATCAATTCCTTGCAAAAAATTCCTTAATATGTATCTCCCATTGGTTCTATTTCTCTGGTTGAGCTCTGATACAGTGACTGAGCATGAGTATTTCCAAGTAGTAGTATGTTATATGTTAATTTGGACTTTATATTTTAATAACAGCAAATACAAGTATTTTTGTGTATATAGGAGTGTGTGTGTGTGTGTGTGTGTGTGTGTGTACATATATGTGTTCTCTTTTTTACTAGACCTGACCTTGGGCTCCCATGTCTTTCCTTGTAGTGTCCAGTTCTAGCAAGAATCCTGCTAAGTCAGTTTAACCAGAATCCCTCTCCCTTGATATCTGATTGGATTCCTTATCCTACATTATCCCCTAGGTGATGTCTTATTACCCTAGACTACTTTACGAATCCTGTTGTATTCAAAGTTGAGCCCAATTTCTCACCCCTATTAAGAACCCAGTTCTGGCCAAGTGGTGTGCTGATTAGGAGTTGGCTTGGGATGCCAGCTCTGAGCAGCAGGGCCCTGGTTCGGATCCCACATGAGGGCCAGTGATGCTGCGCCCTCTACAGCTAAGATGGAGAACAGCTCATCTGAAGCTGGGCTGCTGTGAGTCGCAGGCGATGGCGTAGGCTGCAGTGAAGCTGCAGTGAGCTGCCGTGAGCTCCATGAGTGGCCGTCCAATGGCCGGCAAGTGACTACCTCACCCGGGAAGAGCACAATGGTAACACCAACATGGGCCAGTGAAGCGACGTCCTCCACAATTAGCCTGAAGAACCAAAGGACAGCAACTTGTCTGTTCCCCTTCCCTGACTCCCCAATGCTGTTCCCTCCCTCAACTACCCAATTAAAAGAAAACCACCACCATGGCCCCCTTGAATAAAGTCTGATTTACTGTCTTTAACAAGTGTCAGGAATAATTTTTCTTTAACACCTCCAAGGTTTTTTGATTACATACTTCTCAATACATTTTTTTTACCACTCATTCAAATTTATATATATATATATATANTTTTTTGTCATATCTTCAGAAGAAGATAACCTTCTGTTGCCCACTCCTGTCTGGCTGGAATTCATAATTCTCAGGAAACAGGATCTGATCAGTTGGGTTTGTTACCATCCAATCATTGGAATAAGATAATGTCTGAAGAAAACAGCTCTAAGTAGGCATTCGGTGTATAATAACTATTTAGTAAAGGTCTCTGCTTTTTGCATGGAGTTAGAAAAGGAAAGGGCAAGGAGAAGTACATGTGGGACATTTCTATGGCTCAGGCCTACATTACTTTTTCTCACATTTCTTTGGCTAGAGCTCTGTCACCCCTCACTAGTCTAGTTATGTGCTTAGCTGATGATCTGGTTAGTTAGCAATCTGCTGTAATAGGCAATACCTCTAGCCAGCTTCTTAAGGCTTATCTTCAGCCCTTAGTTTCCAGCTTTTAGTTTCTTCATCCTCTGAACTCTCCATTGGCATCCAAATGCCTCTCTAGATAACCCTGTTGGACAAAGTCCTTTTTAAGCTGTCTCCATACCTGTGCTATCGTCAGATCCACAGGGAAATGCCTCACATCCCTTGCCCTGACAGAGTGTGTGTATACAGGCCAAAAACAGTACAATGCAGCCATTTTTCTTTGTTTTATTTGAACAGGTAGCCAACCACAGTCTCTTAGGCTTTTCTAGTCATGAATCCTGTATCAACACTACAGGGGACCAGTTTAAGGGCTCTGTGTTTGAGCTACTCATGCATGGTAAAGTGGGAACAAGGAAAACAATTCCACAATATTTTTCCACAAATAACTTCTTCCAAAGAAATTCTTTTTTCAGCCTCTTCACTTTGGTGCTTTTATTCCCTCAAAATGGGTGTCAAACTAATGATTGAAACTAGTTTTAGGCCATCTTTGCAAGCCCAATATGTGCAGTCTACCACCTAGCTTTGGGATGTGAGGGTATAGTATGCAGTTTATATGCTGCAAAGTTTTTATTTTTGTGCACTTATAGTTTATTGGACTATTTTGGAAGATTAATTATATAACTGATAAAAAAATTTCTCCCAGTAGTCTATTAAATTATTTCACTTATTTGTTAAATGTTCCCATTTGGTTCACCAGTCCTCTCTAGTCCTTGGTTTGGTAGTAATCTAGGTGAAATAAATATAGAGGAATGACATTTTAAAAAAACTATCTTTGAAGCTGATAATTTTGGGGAAGCTAGCATTTCTCAGTGACTAAAATGTTTCTTAGGTTTCCCCATCATGATGCAGAATCATTTGATCTTATAAGTTGCCTTATTTGGTTTAGAATAAACTTCAGTGATTGAGATGAATCTTGTTAGAAGTGATTTTTTTTTTTAAGCCTTGAAAAATGGTGCTATTGTAGGGTCACGTTATTTCACAGTTTAGCACTTAAAATTGGATTCTCTTTGCTTTAGTAAATGCAGGTTTTTCTTGGGTTCCTCTGATTTAACTGGTTCATTTTAGCTGGATAAATTGTATATAATACAATAAAGAGATTTTTAGCAAAACTTAAAAAAATTTTTTAAGATCATAAAACTTTGTGTTCTACTGTATTTTCCAAATTTCCTGGTCTAAGCATTAATCTTTATGACACAGCTTGAAAAGTATAAAGCGTAAAACTGTTGGCAACATGATAGAAGGAGCACTTGGAATCACAGGATGGAGCTATCTAGATGATGCAAAATATTTAACTTTGCTGAGTTTTGCTTTACTTATTTGTAAAATAAGAATAATAGTACATGTCCTACTTAACTCTCATAGTTGTGAGAATCAGATGAAATGACAAATATTGTAATCTTTTGCAAAATGTGATTCTTTTATAAACACAAAATAAAAGGTTACATTAAATATCTATTGTATCTTAAAAGCTTTCAAATTTCACATTCTGTTGTGGACTCCACTAGTTATGTGGGTTTTTGTTTGTTTGTTTTAAGTTTACCACAGTTGTTGCCTCTTCATAAGTTGACTGAACCAAAAAATGAAAATCTTGTCTATCAAGTCTTTGAAGTTAATATTAGTGTTAAGTAATATTAGTGTCAAAATTTCATTTTGCTTTACAATACAATTTTATAGGACAATTAAAAGAAACCTCCTCTTCCAAAGACTAATAAGCTTGTTGTGCCACTGTAATGAAAACAGTTTTCCTGATAATTTAGATTAGTCTCTTTATCATGTCAGTTAAGATACTTCTTTTACACGTTCCTTAGTGTTAGTATGTATACTGACGTGACAGCTGTTTCTGTTCTCTTTGTGAACATTCATCCTGATCTTTATTACTTCTTACTAGCTTTTAAAAGGATTTCACCATTCCTTGAATTATCATAGAGCTAATGATTAGGGGCACAAATTCTTAAATCAAACTGCCTGAATTGAGTACAGGCTCCAATTACTTAAGCTCTGTGATCTTGAGCTGTTTACATGTAACCATTCTGTGCTTCAATTTCCCATCTGTGAAATGGGATAATTATAAGTACTATAGGATGTTATAAGAATTTTGTGAAGTATTAAAACAGTGCCTGACAAACACTGTTAAATAAATTCCTTCCTCATTGATTTTATTCTATATCATGAAGTATGTATATATATATATATATATATATGTGTGTGTGTGTGTGTGTGTATATATGTGTGTGTGTATATATATATATGTATATATATATATATATATATTTTTTTTTTTAGCTGAGCTATCCTGCATGAAGTATTAATGTGAAATAATGGCTAGAAGAGAAAAAGCTCTAGGTGATAGCTTATATTTTAAGTTTATTGCATCTTATAGCCGATATTATTTTAAATCTTATCTTTAAGACTGTAAATACTTGGCGCAGGAACCAAAATTTGCACTGGACTTCACATCATTGATATTGCCATCATCTTAAAAGAAAAATCTTTCGGGCCGGCCGAGTGGCTCAGTTGGTTAAGAGCTCGCTCAAGAGTTTGAGCTCTGAGCAACAGCAGTTCGAGTCCCGGCTCAAGCTGAGCAGCCGCTGAGCTGCCAACAGGTAGCAGGATGGCTCAGGTTAAGAAAAAAAAATAAAAATCTTTCATAGTATTAAGACGTTCCACATATATATGTTTTAAATATTTCAACTGTGTGCTGCTTATTGTTTGATTAATGATTCATTTCAGTTAATGCAAATAAGAATTATAGTAGCACCACTTTACATTTGAATGGCCACTTTAAAATGCTTTGTAAAATATGTCCTTTATATCATTTGAGAGTCACTGTAAGAAAGCATTTAAGAATGTGCGTTCTTGAGTCATATTTGAATTCCAGTCCCCACTATGCATTTGTGAGTCGAGTGACCTTTGGCAAATCATCTGCTTTTTCTAAGCCTCACTTTCCTAATTATAAAATGGGGGATGTAAATGTACCTACTTTATAGGGCTGTCCAAAAGGTTAAGTGTGATAAAATGCATATAAAGCACTTAGAACAGTTCCTGGCATATAGCAAGTATTCAGTTTATCTTAGTTACTGTTATATCATTGGTGCACACATAAGAACCAGTAATTATTGTAGAACAAGTGGAAATACGAGGAAACCAAGATTCAAATCGGATCTGTGATTTACTGAAGGTCACATGCAAAAAAAAAAAAAAGTAATCTTCCCTCACTTCTAGTGCAGATCTTTTCCTTTAAAAACACTGCCTCCTTTTCTACAATAACACCTCTTTAGCTTGCTGTATTGAGTAGGTCCAGCCCAGACACTGGTTCCTTCATTTCCCATTGTGTTTCCAGTTCTTGGCTGTGTGTTAGAGCACACATTTCTGTCTTGGTTCCGATTCTGTCAAAGCCCTTGCCTTTCTTTCTTCATGAATCCTTCCTTTAGCCCTGTGTTACTCAGACCTAAAGCTGAGTAACCACGGGCATCTCTTTTCAAGAAAGACTGGATATTAAAGCTAAATTTTTATACTGGTTAGTTTTTTTTTAAGTTCTGATTTCTTTAGCCATATCATAAATTTGTATTTAATGTAGCACAGAAAAAAAATGTTTTTATGAAGCTATTTTATTCTCTCCAAACTTTTACCTTTTTTTCCTGAGATTGTAAAATCAAATTGAAGTTTTTCTTAGGAAATGGGAAAGGAGTTTGTGAGTCACACAAATCCCCTGAGCCATTCTAAAAATAGGAGGAATACAATTTATGAATCATTGGGTTATTTTTGAAAATCTTGAATGATTAAAATGTAGAAGTATCTTTTTTGGCATCAAAAACATGTTTGTATCGTATAAGCAAAGCACATAGTATTTACTTCATTACTTGCAGTAAATTATTTGCAGGAAATTTGAGATAATTTGGTTCTCTAAGGTATTTTCTGAAAGAAGGGCATTTTGAACATATTGTTTAATTCTGGAATTTGGGTGTATGTATAGGACTGGCTATTAAATTACATTTGAACCAGCAGGTGTTTATTGAATGCTTTCTGCATATAGGGTTCTGTGTAAGATGGTAAGGTGATGTTCCCAAATCCTAACCCTTTCCTTAGCTTCCTCAGTTATGCCTTCAGGGTGCTATCTATGACTTAGGAGTTTGGAGTAAATTAACCTTGTCAAAGCTGTGGTTATGGATATTGCATCAATGTTGTTATTAATTGAATTATTTCTTATGTAGGAACTTTGCTTTCTCCAGAAAAGGGATAGCTGCTTCTAAGGCTTCGGTGGGAGTGTGTGTGTGTGTGTGTGTGTGTGTGTGTGTCTGTCTTCCTGTCTTTGACATTGTTTTCCATATATGTGTAGTTTCTTATCTTTGCCCTTTTGTCTTCCTCTGTTGAGTTTATTTTGGATGTGTTTGTATTTTTACACTCCTCTCACTGGAAGTACAATTTTGTGAGGTAGGTTGGTAGTGGATTGATATTAGAGAATTAGTGAACATGGTTCCTATCCTTAAGAAGTTTATACAGTGGGGAGAAACAAATATAAATATGTAAAACATAACTAGAGATAACTAACATTTTAATATACATATTTAGTATATGATTGTTGCTGTATGAATAACACAATATTTTGGCATTCAGAGGAAGTAGAAACTTACTTTAGGCTGGGTTAAGAAAGATTTTGTAGTGCTAGTAGCATTAGAGCTAGATCTTGAAGCATGGGTAGGATCTAGATAACTCAAGAAAACGATGTAGGATTCTTGGAGAGAATAGCAACCCTTTTTGCAGTTTTATTGTGGGAAAAATAATTTTACCCATTAAAATATTGATAAGCCTGAGGTTGCTATAAAATAGTGTGTAATTCACATATTCAAATATCTGTAGCCCATATACAACAGAATGTATATGATACTTTATAAAACGTAAGCATTTTGTTTTTGTACTTAAGAACTATTACTATTTGTGAAATCATATATTTGCTTTTATTTTTCATTTAGTGTCACGCTGAATGTCTGTTTTTTTACAACAATGAAATTAGTTTCTAATAACAAAACTCTTTAATATGATGTTTCTCATGTGGGAAGTAAGATTTTGTCCTGTTCTTGTCATCTTTGCCCAGGAATCAGATGTTAAATCAAGTATTTTCTGTCCTGCTCTGTGTCAGGCATGTAGGAGGTTAGTATAGTTGCAGATGAGAGGTAATGAAAAACCAAAGGAGAATAATGGCAGGGCTAACAGTGAGGAGATAGATGTGAAGGGTGATATTCAAGGTAGCATTTATTAGCTTAGTTGAATCTTGTCTTTGTCTCCCTTTAAACAAAGACGATTCTGAAATTTTGAGGCTAGATGACTGAGAAGATTGTGTAGTTAAAAGAGATGAAGAATTTGAGTTTTATTTTGGGTATATTTAATTTGAAGTTTTGGCAGCATGTTCAGAGGTAGGGGTCTGGGCAGACATTAGAAATATGGGATTGGAATATTGGAGAAAGATCAGGGTTGAGGATAAAATCTAGGAGTTCACATAGAGATAATAATTTGTTGCCAGGGGAAGAGAGGAAAAGAACAACTAAGAAAAATTCAGTTCCATTTCAATTATCATGGTTAATAGCAGAAATTTAAATAATTCCTAAGTTAAGCATCTTTCTGTTTGTAGTTAAGTCTGATTTTTTTGCCATTCTCTAATTTTTGGACCTGTTGCTAGATGGCAGTAGTAAACAATGCCAAGGGCAAGTCAGGCAATTTTTTAAAGACAGTGTGATCTAAGCTAAGCATTTTCATATGTTTAGTAAACTAACAATTGACAGTATATTATTTCCAGTCGTTTTTGTCCTTCACATCAGATCTGTAAAGTAAGTGTGAAAATTTCTTCCTCTTAATATCCGGCTTTTGCATGATAGTTCAAGAGTTATGCCTTTTGTTGGTTATTTCTCTGATATCAGGATCTTTCACTATGTTCAGAAGAGAGGAAATGAGTTTAGAACTTAACTAGATTTTGATCTTCCCAGGATATGGCACAAAGTGGTTAAGAGAACTTGTCTGTCCTACTGTATCTTTACATGAGTATAAAGCTGTAAATATTTATTTTTAAGAGTTTTACCACTGTTTTGATTTCTATTTCAGCAGATCCCTTTTGGATATTCACCTAATTTGGAATATTAAATAGTAACTCTACTTTAAAATGTAAAAAAAAAGTATCTTTAACTATCAATTTATAAATATTTATAAAATATTGCCTTATTTATATGAGAGAGATGTTGACATGATTATAAGCTATCTAGTGTCAGGAAGCCTCATTCTGCCTTAATCTTATTTCAATCATTGGTTAACAGCAGAAATTTAAAGAATTAATAATATGTTAAAGCCTCTTTCTGTTTGGTGACATTTTGGGGGAACATTTCATTCTGTGAATTCACCTTGGAAGTATCTAGTCCACTATATCTATATCTATATATCTATATCTGTTATAATTAACAGCATGGGATATATATATATATATTGGGATATATATCATATATTAGAATTTATATCTCATAGTTTATTCTATAGGTTTATCATTTGACACTATTGTAGTCATTCTGTGCATTTAACGTGAATTAATTTATTCCTTGTAATAAACCTGTGGGGTTGGAACTTTTATCCCCTCTTTAAAGAATAAGAAGCTGAAATGCATAGCTAATGAAGCCAGGAATTGAACCCTAACAGTCTGGCCATATACCCATTTTCTTAACTAGCATGCAATACCTATTAAGCTTCAGTTTTCACATCTAAAAAGCAATAATAAAAAGACCATCTTTTAGGGTTATCGGTAGGGTTAAATGAAACCATGCATGTAAAGAGACTGGTATAGGAACCTAGATATTAACAGTCAGTTAATATAGCTGTTTTGGGCCACTATTTTGGTTTTCTTCCAATTCTTTTTTGGGGGGGGGCGGTCTACTTGATAGTCTTTTATTGCTCCTCTGCTCATTCCTTAAACATGGTATTCTAGAGGTTTGTTTTTTTTAAGATTTTATTGGGGAATTGGGGAAGAGGAACAGACAAGTTGCTGTCCTTTTGTTCTTCAGTCTAGTTGTGGAGGACGTTGCTTCACTGGCCCATGTTGGTACCATAATTGCGCTCTTCCCGAGTGAGGCAGTCACTCGCCGGCCATTGGGCACCATTCACGGCAGCTCACGAAAGCTCACGCCCACTGCTGGCCAGCCCCACTGCAGCCTACGTTGTTGCCAACAACTCACAGCAGCCTAGCTCCTGGTCGAGCTGTTGTTCAACATCTTAGCTGTAGAGGGCGCAGTGTCACTGACCCTCATGTGGGATCCGAACCAGGGCCTGCTGCTCAGAGCTGGCATCCCAAGCCAACTCCTAACCAACACGTCACTAGGCCGGCCCTAGGGTTTCATTCTTGACCTGCCGTTTTATATCATTCTGTATAATTCCCCTTCAGGAGACTTGTCCACTTTCCTAGTTTTTAACTACTGTCCAACTCCTATAGTCTATAGACCCAATCACATACTTTCCGCTCTGAGTTGTAGACTAATGTATCCAAGTGTCTGTTGTACATCCTCCTTTGGTTCACTCACACATTCTTCAGACTTGTTATGGATAAAACTGTGCAAGAATTTTAATCTAAAATGGAACTGAAGGTATGAAGTGGAGAATCTTATGCATGCGCCCTCAGAAAAACAAAACTTAAAGACTGAAAGATTGATTTCCTGTATATGTCTGATTAACAGAAGATTGAAGCCTATCATCTGACCAATAAGTATTTGCTAAGAATCTCTCTCCATCTTTGAACCAGTGAACTCGCTAAATGGACCCTAACTGGACTTTCCCCTTTTGTACTCCTTGCCTATGAAAGCAACCTGACCTACACCTTCAACAGACTTGCCCTGTAGTTCTCTGCAGTTTGCATGTCCAGAATTGCAATTCCTGTGCTATTCTTGAATAAACTCAATTTCTGCTAATTGAAGCTTGACTCAGTTTACCGATTTTGTTTTTAGGTCGACATTACATTGCATCAGAGGTGGGATCTGAAAGAGCTGATCACCAAGAAATGACAACCTTTGGAATTGAGTGAAGTACCCACACTTGAGTCCTTTGTGCTCTTAGCTTCCACGAGTCACTGTAACTTTTGGTTTGGTAAGCCTCTTCTCAGAGCTCGGGCTCCCTCCTTTTGGCCAAGGTCTCTGATGTTATTCTGGTTGTGTATAGGGACAAATTGTCCTGGTGAGTACTCTTTTGTTTCTGATAATGGGGCCTCAGTCATCCAAATGTCCTAAGGGTGGCCCCCCTTAGAGAACCCTGGCCAATTTTTTGGTTTGTTTGTTTTTTGGGTTTTTTTTGGAGAATTGAGGAAGGGGAACAGTGTTGGGTAATTGGGGGAGGGGAGCAGCCAAGTTGTTGTCCTTCAGTTGTGCCCTTCAGTTGTGGAGGGCACAACTAACTCGGCTCCAAGTCCAATCGCCATCTGGCCGCCTTTTGGCAGCTCAGCTCAAGGGGCTATGTTCAATCTTAGTTGTGGGTGGGTGTAGCCCACCATCCCATGCAGGAGTCCAGCTGGCAACCTTGTTATTAGGAGCATGTGCTCTCACCAGCTGAGCCATCCTGCCACCTGTTGGCAGCTCAGCTCGGCCACAGCTCACTGGCTCATGTGGGACTCGAACCGACGACCCTGTTGCTCAGAGCTCGCACTCTTAACCAACTGAGCCACTCGGCCGGCTCCTGGCTAGTTTTATGTTCAAAAATTATGTCTCTCCTTCCTCATGCGCATTTTTAACTAAATGGACCAATCTTACTAAGGATAACTTAGAACTCCAGTGGCCATTATGGAGACCTTTGATGGGCCCCTAACTTGTTTTTCCCTGAACTAAATTAGAAGACTGGCTACAAAATTAAACACTTTGAATGGGATTTTAATTGGTATGTGGAGGCTTCTAAACATGTTCTAGATTCTAAATTGCCTCCTTAGAAAATACCCTTTCCAAATTGACTGAAGCAAATAAACAACTAAGTATGGATAAAAACAAAGCCACAGGCCTCTTCCTTGGTGCTAACCAAGGTCCCTGCTAATCCCACTTCCCCACCTCTCTATATCTCTCTTTGGCTCTTTCTAACCTCTCCCTATCTGAAGTTCCTTTCTTTCCTATTACTGGAACCTCACCAACCAAGCCAATTAAAATCTTCCCTTTCAGAATGAGACCTGAATATCCTACTAGATCACTCTAGATTTCTTATGCCTCATTAAACAAAGGCTGAACTTAGGGCTATAATTAAGAATTTTCCCAAGGTAACTGAGGATCCCCATAGATTTGCTGAGGAATTCAATATTGTAACACGGATTTACCAACCTGGTGTCTCCAATCTCTGTCAGTTAGTCCACATGCTTGTCAGAGAGGGTCAAGCCCAACACTGGATTAAAACTGATGGTTAGGAAAACCTCAAACAATCACTAGGGTTTAAACTAAACAAACCACCAGCTCTTTCATATGGTCAAGTTTGTGATATAGTCAAAAGGCTACACGAAGCCATCCCTAGAGCCTTCCCCAAACCCATGGACTGGAATAAAATTCAGGCATGCATGCAAAGCCTGCAAAACCTATTCATGACTATTACAGCAGACTCCAAATTGTTTTCAAAGAAAATTCTGGACTCCCTGTAGATGTTGAATCCACCCAGGTAGCTTTTAATTCCGTCTTCATAAATGACCTAAAGGGCTGTTTCCTAACCTTGTCAATCTGGCTAATCAATTAGCTTGCACCCTAGAAGGTGACACCAGAAAAAAGACAGCTAATATTTTGAATCTCTAACGCTAACAGATGGAAACACCAAAACAAATCCATCCTATAGGGCTGTATCATTATTTAAAAAAAACCTGGCCATTGGAACAAGGATTGTGACAAATTGAGATCAGAACAATCACAACTTTCCAAGAACCAACAGCCAAATCCACCCCAATGATGGGACTCTGAGGACACATCGGGACTATTCCCCTTTCTGCAGTTTAATAGACTAGGGCAAACTGCTGTCTCCAGATTGGGGTTGAACTCCTTGCAGTATTGACACAGGAGCTACTTTATCAGTGTTCAACCCCACTACAATTAAATAGTCCCTTCCATGTGGTAATACATAAGTTCAAATAGTGGGGGTATTAAATAAACCACAACATGTCCCTGTTTCTAAGCCATCTTTTTGTCTGGGACCTTTGCACACAAACACCCATTTCCCTCAGTAATTGGCTCCTATACATTTATTAGGATGAGATTTCCTGGTGAAATACAATACTGTCATTTTTTTTCTTTCAAAAGAAGGAAATAGTCCTTGAGTTCAAATCCAACACTCAGGAAAATTCAACCTTTTTGCCTTTACTTGCATTCAACAAACCAAGGAAGTCCAAACTTTGGAATCATCCCCACTTTTAAACCTGGTACCCCCCCCCCAATTTTGGGGCAAAACCCTCAATAGACACAGGCAGAATTCATAGTGCCCCTCTCCCAAGAATAAATCACTATCCTATAAATAAAGAAGTCTTGCAGGGCATAAGGCTTATTTTAGAGGACCATAAAGCCCAAGGACTCACTATCCTTCATACTAGCCCTTGTAATATCCCTGTTTTACCCATTAAAAAGCCCAATGGCCAAGAATGGAGATTTGTCCAAGACCTTAGGACAATAACATTGTAATTCCCCTCCACCCTGTCATCTCTAATCCCAGTGGTGTTGGCATCCATCCCTACTGAAAGCAACTTTTTCACTCTGGTTAACTTAGGCAGTGCATTTTTTTAGTATCCCTGTTGATAGAGATAGTCAATACCTTTTAGCCTTTGCCTGGGAAGGACAACAATATACCTGGACAGACATGCCTCAGGGCTTTACTGAGAGTCCTTCTTCTCACAAATTTTAACATCTGATTTACAAGACATAAAATTCTCTGGAGGCTCTACCTTACTGTAATATGTGGATGATTTACTTCCTTGCTTGCCGTCCCAAGATTCCTCTCACACACACACAAAAAGCAGTATTCACTTGTTGAAAATCTTAGCCATTAAGGGAAACAAGGTCTTTGAAGGAGAAATTACTATTTGTCTAAACTCAGGTTTGATATTCAGAACATTTAATCTCAGGACAGGGATTACACCTAGCGCCTGATCTTCACCTAGCAGCTGGCTCTTCAAGGCATTTTAAACTTTCCAGACCCCAAAACCAAACATCAGTTATGTGGTTTTCTTGGACTAGCTAGTTATTGTTGTAATTGGATTCCAAATTTCTCCGTAATGGCTCATCCCCCACATACCTTAATAAAGAACACCAAACCTGACCCCATTGTTTGGGATGACAAGGTAGCTTGGCCTTTAGGGCGTTGAAGGAAAGCTTAATAAATCCACCTACCCTTGGATACCTAAATTATCAGCTATCTTGTTTCCTTTTTATATTTGAGAAGGAGCTGAATGCCCTTGGAGTACTTAACCAAGACCATGGGGGATATCACTGACCTCTAGGGTACTACACCCAACAGTTAGATCCCGTGGCATTAGGATACCCCCCTTCAAACTAGACCTGCTACTGTTCTTTTAGTATAGGCTACTGATCCCCCTTGACCATCTTTGTGCCTCACCGTGTTGAAGTTCTCTTAAATTTACACCACACTCGACACCTGTCAGCAAGCTGTCTTACCTCCTATGAATTCCTCTTCCTAACTGCCCCTTGTATCACTCGTCTTCACTGTTACAGTCTCGGCTCTGCTACCTTACTCTCTCCGCTACTGATGAAATTCCCCCAGGCTGTCTGACTGTGATGGATCAGCTGTTGAGCCTTTGTGATGACTTACAGGAACACCCCTGGGTGAATGCTGATCTTTCATGGTTGACTGATGGCTGTTATCTAAAAAATGAGAATGGTGAATTTTGTGCCAGATATCAGCTACTTTTAAGGTCATTGAGGCTGCTCCCTTGCTTAGGCCACTTCAGTCCAATGAACTGAATTATATGCCCTCACTTGAGTGTGCATTTTAGCTGAAGGCGAGATAGCCAACATCTGTACTGATAGTCGATATGCCTTTGGAGTGACCTTTGTCTTTGGAATGTTATGGAAGCAGCAGGGTTTCCTTACTTCCGGGGGAGATAAAATTAAGAATGGTTCTTGTATCCCAAATTTGTTGGATGTCAAATTGTTGCCAGCAGCTCTAGCTATCAAAAGTCCCTGGACATTTCAAACCTGGTTCTCTAGGAATGAAAGGAAGACACCTCGCTAATACTTCAGCAAAAAAAAAAGCCGCCCTTATGAGACCCATACGCCAAACCTTTGTTGTGATCCAAAAGGCTATTCCCCCTTGGGAGGACCTAAGGGAACTAACTGGGGAAGTGCAACAGATGGCCTCTGAAAGAGAAAAGCAAAATTGGAAATACAAAGACTAATGGTACCATGAAGAAAAGGGACTCTGGTTTGAACCCAATAATCTGGTTTTGCCAAAACAATGTAAAATTTCCCTTATTAACCACCATACATGAATTAAACCATTTGTCCACTGAGAAAATGGTAACATTTATGAATTAGTATTGGTAGGGAAATATTGGCAAGACCACCAAAAGCACCCATCTTGTTCTACCTGTCCTATATTCAACCTAGGGAAGTCTATCTGCACTGCCTCAGGACATTTCGATTTACCCAGTGGGCCATTTGAGGTCTGCAAGAAGGATTTCAGACAGTTACCCCTATCTCATGGATAGGAATATATTCTAGTAATGGTTTGCATGTTTTCACATTTCCATGGATTTTCATGTAGAAAGGTGACTTCCTCTTTGGTAGCTAAAGTCCTTTTAGAAAAGACTATTGCTATTGGGGACCCCCCCAAACTCATAGTGATTGGGGAACCCATTTTACTGGACAAGTACTTTGTCAATTCTGCAGCATTTCTGCTGTGCTTAATATCCTCAGTCTTTAGAACTGATTGAACATACAAAATGAAATTATCAAGACCCTGTTGGCTAAAATAGTTGAAGCCCTCCAAATACCTTTGCCAAAAGTACTACCACTGGTTCTTCTTAATCTTAGATCTGCACCATTTGGGATTCATAAGCTTTCCACCCTTTGAAGTAATTACAGGACAGCCAATGCATTTAGCCCCTGCTTCCTTTGACCCACAACTAATAAAGGAGGACATACTTCAGTTTTGCAAGGGTCTAATTAATTCTATTGAGAATAACTGGTAGAACAATTTCTACGCAGCATGCTCCTGGGAGGTGAAGATGTCAAACACCACACTTCACAGTCTACAGGCTTTGTCTGTTAGAAAAGACATCTCCATAAACACTCCCTCCAACCTTGTTGGAAGGGCCCCTACTAGGTGTTGCTGACTAATCCCGGTGCTGCAAGCTTGAAGGGGTGGACTCCTGGATTCACATGTCCCATTCAGAAGCCCCAAAACCTGAATGAGCCTGCACCCCAACTGGTGACTTAAAACTAAAAATCTCTAAGGACTAAAGCAGATGATACCAGAAGTAGACAGCTTTCCTAAGATACCCCGACCAAGCCTATGTACCCTCCCACTTTACCCCATTCTATATCACACAACCAAATCATGATGCTTAAAGTTCTGATTGTCCTGTTCCTGGCTTTCTTACCACCCTCTAGTTTAGTTTTAACACATCCCTTTGTTCCCACCTTACAAAAGCTCTCTGATTCCACCCGACTTACTTATTGTTGGGTTTGCACCAGAGCTAATAACACTCATGATGAACCTGAACTGGTAGCCTGGCCATTATCCTTGGAATGATGGTGAAAGCTGTTGGCAGAGATGCAAGATTTTCCTTTGGCACCTTTGAGGCTGTACATATTCTCTCTTCTGGTAAATTGGCACCAGACATTACAGCATTTTCATTTGGTGTCCCCTCCCCCGCAATAAAGGAATACCCCTCACTCAGGTCTGGACTCTTACCCAAAATTTTTGTGTTTCGAAAACATTAATGGGACTGGCGAAACTCTGGGCTACTTCCCACTGAACACTTGTAATTATACACTTCTGTATGACGCAGATTATCATGAGTTCACTCCCTGCTGGAATGAAGAAGACTGCAATGTCCCCTCCCTTAATGTATCTGTATGTGGGGTAATGAAAACTAAAATGGTACCAGGGAATGGCAAGCAGACGTGCTTCCTTTCAATGGTATTTCATGGGGAATTGATCAAAAACCTGGTGAATGGTGGGAACTAAATTCAATTTACCTTCTTCCTGGAGATTCCCCATACCTTTGTCAGAACCTCACCTGCAACAATCAAACTCACCTATTGCTCCAAATATGTAGAGATTTAAGATGTTCTTAGAACCATTCCCACTGTGCTATCATGTGCACTATGTGTAAATGACTATGTTTTTGATCATGAGATCTCTTTTATTCCAGGGGAAAAAAATCTGGGCAAAAGGGCCTACTTATGCCTTATCTTTAGAAAACACTTGTTATTTCTTTCGGTGTGGAACAAACAGACTCCACACTCTCCCTTAAATAGAAGGATGCTATGGAGTTTTTGCTCTCTCCTGATGCTGAAGTCAGGAAAGCCCTCCCTCTCACTGCCAATGTACCCAATCTGGGTTATTCCTCCTACCAACTTAGAAGAGTGCATCAAAGCTGGGATAGGTATAATTTTGGATGGATACCCCCAAATAACCCCATAGATAGAAATGGATTTGGGTGTGCCTTCACCCAAGCCTCTTTTCCTTGGGTTGGAGTAACAGAACTTGAAAGACCAATTCAGAACCTCTCTGTAATCATGGCTACTACCTTTAATGCTTCTGAATATCAACAAACTCAAATAGACAGCTTACTGAATAGTCCTACAAAACCACAGAGCCCTAAACTTCTTCACTGTAAAACAGGGAGGAACCTGTGCCCTCCTTAGGGAAGAATGCTGTTTTACGTTAAACAGATTGGGAAAAGTAATGCAAGAACTAAAAATAATGAAAACAATACCAAACTGTTAACTGAAATAAGCCAAGCCCCAGGGACTTGGGACATTTTCAACCAATTAAATATATGTAGCTAAGGAAACTGGTTGAGTTTATTCCAGCCAGTAGCTATAATTGGACTTCACCCTAGGTATAACTCACTTGTTAAATTTCTACTGTTTTATGTCAACAGGCACATGTCTTCTCCCAGACGTATGTATAAAATGAAGTTCTTTTCCTTTCCAAGGCTTATCCTGAGGCTCAATTGACCATAGAAACCAAACTGACCACCATAGAGGAGCATGACTAAAATTTCTCATTCCTTGATCTTTTTGTTGTTCAAATGAGGCCAAAATCACTTTCCATTTCCCTCCTCCATGAGATAGGATATCTGAGGATGGTTCTTCTCAGCTCTAAAGGACATATAATCCACTTACGACTGATGGCATCTCTGACTAAACAAAATACACAAGCAATAAGGTTGATCAGTGAAAGGTCTTACTCAAAAGGGGGAAACATGAAAGGATTTCAATCTAAAATGGAATAGAAGGTTATGAAATGGAGAATCTCATGCATGTGCCCTTAGAAAAATTAAACTAAAAGACTGAGAGACTGATGTCCCTCGCATGCCTGATTTACAGATCAAAACTTATCTTCTGACCAGTGAGCATCCACCAAGAATCTCTCCCCATCTTTGAGCCAGTGAACTTGCTGTATGGCTCCTAACTGGACTTCCCCCTTTTGTCCTCTTTGCCTGTTAAAGCCACCTGACCTAAACCTTCAACAAACTCTTGTAGTTCACTGCAGCTTACGTGTCCCGAATTGCAATTCCTCTGCTGTTCCTTACTAAACTTGATTTCTGGTTACTCGAGCTCACCTCACTTGACCTCTTTTCATTTTTCTTAACTGATTTTCAAAAAGCAGAAGTTTTCAATTTTAAATAAAAATTTTCTTCTCTGGTTTGTGCTTTTTTTGTGTTTTAAGAAATCTTCACCTAACCCTAAGTCATAGGTTCCCTATGTTTTTTCCAGAAGTTTTGTAGTTCTTGTTCTCACATTTAAGTCGATGATCAATTTTGAGTGAATTAACGTTCCTTGTTCTGACTTCTCCTTTGTCTGACATTAATAAGCCACTGTGGATTTCTTTTTACTAGTGTTTATACGGTATATCTTTTTTTTTAATCCATTTACTTTTAACCTACGTTATATTTAAAATAGGTTTCTTTTATGCAACTTGTAGTTGGGTGTTGCCTCTCTTCTTCCCCCCAACCTGAGAATTTCTGCCCTTCATTTGAGGTGCTCAAACCATTTATATTTAGTGTAATTATTGACATGGTTGGATTTAAATCTACCATCTTCGTAGTTGTTTCTAACTTGTTTTCTATTTTTTTTTAAATTTATTTATTTATTGTTAGTTTCAGGTGTACAGAACAATGCAATAGTTACCCTTTTCACCCTCACAAAGTAACAACCCTACCTAGGGCATTTTTCTCAGAAATAGAAAATATAATCCAAAAATTTATATGGAACCAAAAAAGACCACGAATAGCCACGG
>NW_017732352.1:416003-474343 GCF_001890085.2 Hipposideros armiger | reverse complement strand
TGGATTAAAGACTTAAATATAAGACCTGAGACCATAAAACTCATAGAAGAAAGTATAGGGTCTAAATTTGCAGACATCATCCGGAGCAATATTTTTACTGATACATCCCCGCGGGCTACGGAAGTAAAAGAAAAAATGAACATATGGGACTATTTTTTTCATCAGTTCTTTGTTTCTTTTTTCTCTTTTTCTTGCCTTCTTTTGCATCGAGTGTTTTTTATGGTTACATTTTGTCTCTACTATTGGTGTGTTAATTTTATCTCTTGAATTCCTTTAGCGGTGGCTCTAGGGTTTACAATATACTTCTTTAACTAGTCAAAGTCTCCCTTCAAATAAAATGATACCATTCTATATTGTAAGAACCTTGCAACATTTTCTTTCCATTTTCTCCCTCCCATCCTTTTATTATTGCTGTCATGTATTTTACTTTTAATAACTTCTCAATGTGTTGTTGTTCCTATTTGTTGCTTTGGACAGTGAATTATTTTTAAGGAAATTTTTTAAAGAAAAAAAAGTCTTATATTTACCCTCATGTTTATCCCATTGCTCTTTATTTCTTTGTGTTCAGTCAGATTTTCAGTACTCCTACTGTTGAATAACTTTCTTTAACATTTCTAATTTTACAGATCTGCTAGCAATGATTCTTCTCAGCTGTTGTTTATCTGATTGTCTTTTGTTACCGTGTTTTTGGAAAAGTATTTTTGCTGGGTGCAGAGCTTTGTGTTGACAGGTTTTTCATTGCTTTCAATGCTTTAATAATGCCACTCTCTCGTTCACTCGCTTGCATAGTTTTGCTGTGCCTGTAGCAGTCCCTCCCAATTTCCCCCACCGCAGCCCTGAAAACCATTCAGCTTCTGTGCTCAGAAGGCTCATGGCCCTCCTAGCCCAATACCTTGCTCCCGCTTTTCATTCTGGTCTCGGTTCAAATGTCACCTCATGGAAGAGGCTTTCCTTTAATCACTGAATCTAAAAGGCCTTTCCAGCTTCATTTTTCTTGTCGTACCCAATATTATTTTTTATAACACTATGACTGACTTTTCATTATTAAAATTAATTATTCGTCTATATGCCTGTCTGTCCCCCCACTTCCTTCCGTGATGCCAGGGATTTTGCTTATGTTCTTTGCTCAACCAGTGTGTTCTAGGCTTGTTATGTCAGCCCTTCAAGAATTGTTTTTGAATTATTGAATAGGGTAATTCTTTAGGACTTTTGCATAGATTTAATGTCGTTATTGCTTATCAATTTCTAACTATAACACAATATTCTAGGGGCTATTTCTTTCATAATTTTATTAATATCATTTAGTTATAGGCTGTGGTTTTCTTTATCTCCCTTTTGTTTTCGCAGTTATTGAAGAGAGTATTTGCATAATTTTTAAAAGCATCTATTCAGACTTAGGAAAAGAATTAGTAGTAAACATATAGTACCAGTTCAGGAATTGGATTATTCCATATTGCTGCTTACTGTTCCAAATTAAGACATCTGGTGACTTGGGGAAGTTTAGTTTCTCCCTGTTTGGTTAACCAGCTGGTTGTTCTGGAAAGGCGAAGGCAGATACGTTGTTCTTATTGAAAGAAGCTGGGTCTTAGGTGGAAGATTTAATTGTGAAAATGGACGTCTCAGGATGTTATTGAGAAAAATGTTTTTTTTTTTTAAAAAAGATAACTTTGAATGTTTTATCTAGAACCTGAAGGATAATCGCATACTGCATGAAAAAGTGTGTGTCGTCCCTCTCACCCCTCCCCCTTTCCCTCGGTAACAGATCTTGAACTTTAAAAACTGTGCTTTCCCTAAGAATTTTAGTGTATTTAATGCATGAGATGCCATATGTTGCTGCAACCAGTGTCTTGAACATTCATGTGAATAAGAATAGCATATTCGGACTCACTAAGCAGGTTTAATTTACAAAGGCATTAAGTCTCAGTCATTAATGAATATATTTAAAATTACATTGGAGTTACAGCAGATATCAGTTTAGCATACTTTCCACTAAATATTCAGCACTTCTTCCCAATTTAAAACAAATGGTTCTTTGGCAAATTGTTTAAAAGCCAATCCTGTATTATTTTATTTATTTATTTTTATTAGTTTCAAGTGTACAAAACAATGCACTAGTTATCAATAGTTATCCTTTTCACCCCTCACAAAGTGACAACCCCCCCACACGCTGCCCCCCACAATATCATACATATCTATTACAATTCCATTGACTCCATTCCCACCTATACTCCACATCCCGTGACTATATNNTATAGTTGACATACAATATTATTCAACATCAGCTTCAGAAATACAGTGCGGTGGTCAGGCCTCTATACCGTCTATGAAGTGGTCTCCCTAACAAGACATGAGTCCATCTGACCCCTTAAAAAATATTTACTACATTATTCAATCCTGTGTTATTTTAAAACATACACACAAATTTATATATTTTTGACATGAATGTTTTCTGAGGCATGTTCTGCTGAAGTTAAAGCAATGCATGCTTTTAATCCTCAGGTATTGTTTCCTCTCGGACATTGTGGTAACGCATATGAGCGACTACTCCTATTTCACGTTTCCCTGAAATATTATTATAATAACCAGATTCCTAAGTTTCATCTATGTAGTTTTGCTTCAGATAAGCTGACACTAGATATGCTTGATAAATAATAAACTTCTTTAATGCCCAGTATGGAGGTTTTTTGGCTATCATTAGATTTTTCAGCTTTGCCACCAACGTTGCCATTAGACATTAGAAGCTGCTGCTGCTGAGTGCTCTGCTAATACACCCTCCCGTTTCAAAAAAATAAGTATGATATGTGTGTTTTATACAGGTAACATAGTCTCACCCTAATTTTAAACAGTATATGTGCTTACTGTGGCAGCAGTATAGTGTAGGAGTTAATAGTATGGGCTGTGGAACAAGAATACTTGAGTTCAGAACCAGCTTTAGTGCATATTAGCTGTGATTTTCTCATCAGTTTAATGAACATAATAGTACTCATGGGGTTATTATGAGGTTATATAATCATTATTAAAATTTTTAGCCATGTAGAAAAGTTTTAGAAAGAAGATAATGTATCATCTCCACACACATACCACACACACCAGATACTTGAAATACATTTTATGAACATTATTCCAGGGACCTTTCTGTGCATATATACAGACAGGATGAACAGAAGTATGCATGAATGGGATTTTTTTTTTTTTATCTAATTGGCTTTACTTAGCATTTCATGACCTGGGCAGCATCCCATCTAGCAACTAGAAGGGCGCTGCCAAATAATTTTATTAAAGTGGGACAGTGTACAGACAGACCCTGACTTCCAGTGGTTTTACTTAGATTTTCGACTTTACGATGGTACAAAAGTGATACACCTTCAGTAGAAACCTTACTTCAAATGTTGGATTTTGATGTTTTCCTGAGCTAGCAATATGTGGTATGATGCTCTCTCTGTACTCTCTAGTGATGCTGGTCAGGGAGGGTAAACAGCGGATACTCTACAAGTGTGCTGTGTTGCCAGCAGTTTTTGGATATTGTGTTTCATGTTTTCATGTCTATAAAATGCCCATCTGTGTCTCTTGCTTCTGGTGAGAAGAAGAAGGCAGCAATTACTTTTGAGATGAAACTCAAGTTAATTGCCCAGCATGAAGGCACTAAACCATAATTACATAAATTATATGAGATATTCAACACTTTATTATAAAATAGGCTTTGATTTGATTTGAGCAACTGTAGGCTAATGTTAGTGTTCTGGGAACATTTAAGGTAGGCTAGGCTAAGCTATGATGTTCAGCAGGTTAGGTGTATTTTCAATTTTGGGGTTTATTAGAACGAGAACCATCTGTATTATACATTTTTTTTTCTAAATAACATTACATTTAACATAGATTTAATAAACAGAAAATACATAAAATGAGTTTTTTGGCATAGGAACATTTCTAGTGTATAAGTACCTGAAATTCTTTCCTATCTAGAACCTCCAAACATCCATGATATGTATCAAGGTGTGTTAACAACAACATTTTAGTTTGGAATAATGATATGTTTATGAAAAATTGCAGATAGTACAGAATTTCTGTATACCCTTAACCCAGCTTGCCTAATGTTAACATAACTGTGATGCATTCATCAAAACTAAGACATTAACATTGGTACAATACTATTATTAACTAAACTACAGAGTTTATTGGATTTCACCAGTGTTTCCATCAATATTCTTTTTCTGGTAAAGAATCTAATCAAAGAGATTCATTTAGTCATCACATCTTCTTAGTCTGTCTCCCCGAGTCCGTGAGTCTCTCAGACTTTCCTGTTTTTCACGACCTTAAAACTTTTGAAGAGTACTAGCAAAATGTTTGTACGGTGTCCCTCAATTTGGGTTTGTCTGATGTTTTCTCATGATTAGACTGAGGTTATGGATTTTGGGGAAGAACAACAGGGAAGTGAAGTATCTTTTCATCATGTCACGTCAGGGGGCAAGTGACATCCAAATGACTGATGTTAACCTATAATAGGTCAGTTGGTTAAGGCGGTATATCCAGGTTTCTCTCCTTGAAGTTACTATCTTTTATTCTTTCCATACTTTATTCTTTGGAAGCAAGTAATTAAGTCCAGCCGGTACTCAAAGGCAGGAGAATTAAGCTCCACCTCCTGGAGGGGGTGTATCTGCTTATATTACTTAGAATACTTCTGTAAGGAAGATATATCTCTTCTTTCTCATTTACTTATTTATTTAGTTATTTTTATTTTTTTTTAAAGATTTTATTGGGGAATCGGGGAAGGGGAACATCACGTTTTTTCAGGACCCATCAGCTCCAAGTCAAGTTTTTGTCCTTCAGTCTTAGTTGTGGAGGGCGCAAGCTCAGCTCCAAGTCCAGTCGCTGTTTCTAGTCTAGTTGCAGGGGGCGCAGCCCACCATCCCCTGTGGGAGTTGAACCAGCAACCTTATTGTTAAAGAGCACGCGCTCTCACCAGCTGAACCACCCGGCCGCCCATTGGCAGCTCAGCTCGGATGCAGCTCACTGGCCTATGTGGGAATTGAACCGGAGACCCTGTTGCTCAGAGTTCGCGCTCTAACCAACTAAGCCACCGGAGCGGCCATTTAGTCATTAGTTTTTTTTTATCAGTATGGACTCAAGGATATTTATTTTATTTTTGGTTATAATTCAATGTTATTGTTATTTGTGCTCAAACTGGTCTAGAATGACCAGTGGGAGACCTTGGCTCCTGTGTCTTATTATTATTATTTTTTAACATTTCTTTACATTCTGGCACTATTTTATGCTCTAGGCTCATCTTGTATTTTCCTTGCTCATAACCTAGAACCAGTCATTTGTCCAAGGAGCTCAAAGGGTATTTTTAATAGATTAGCTCTTAAGCCTTTCTGATTGGTAGCTAACTAAAAGATGAGAATCTTGGAGAAGTTCACTGAGAACTTAAGGCAGTGAATTGCTCTTGAAAAATAAAATCTTAAAAAGCACCAACTGAATTTGATACGTCAATACTTTATTCAGGTTTGAGAGTTATTTGTGTTCATGAAATTTTTCATGTTGATTCATTTTTTTAAAATAGTTTTAATATAAAAGTAACAGACTGACTTTTTAAAATAAATAGGTGTTTCTTTTTTTAAAAAAGTTAGAATTGTAGTTTTAAAAATGTGAACCCCTCCCCCAATTCCCCAATAAAATCTTTTAAAACAAAAGTGAATATAAAATGAAATTAAATGAATTAGGCAAATTGAATGAAAATTCATTACAAAGAAATGAAATTATAATATTTATTGCTTATTTTCTTTATGCCTAGAATTGTGCCTTCTACATACTTCTGTATTCCTGTATTATACTGTGTTTACCTCTGTACTTGTACCTATCACCCTATATTATAATTGTTTACTGGTCTATCTCCCAACTTCTTGAAGACAGCAAGTACTTTACCACCGTTCCCTCCTCCCCCATCGCTAGCATTTTGCACAGCACTTAGCCATAATAAGTACTCAGTTTTGTGTCAGTTTTTATTCCCATTTTAAAGATGAGGAAACTGAGGCTTATAGAGGTTAGGTAATTTGTACAATAATAACTTGGCTAGTTTGTGGTAGAACAAGGGTTTGGAATTGGGATGTTTGATTCTTAAATCTATTGCTTTTTTTTATTGTACCACATGGACAGTTTTTTGATAAGCTGAAAATACTTAACTACATTATTTCCAAATTGACAACTCAGAAAGAATTCATAAGAAACTGATGGTATTTGTTGCCTCCGATAAGAGTAAAGGAACTTAAGGATAGAAATGTCTAAGACATTAGTTTTGGAAGTTTTTTGAATTTTGAACCATGTGATTTTTTTTAGATATTAAAAAATATAAATACATTCTTAAAATATAAATACACTCACCAGATGGACTTTTATATTGGTTTTTTCTTTTTAAGATTTTTTTTTTTTAAAGATTTTTACTGGGGAATTGGGGGAAGGGGAACAGACAAGTTGCTATCCTTTTGTTCTTCAGTCTAGTTGTGGAGGACGTTGCTTCACTGGCCCAAGTTGGCACCATCATTGTGCTCTTCCCAGGCAAGGCAGATCAGTTGCCGGCTTTTGGACGGCTGCTCACAGCGGCTGCTGGTCGCTCACGCTGGCTGCTGGCTACACATGGTAGCCCATGGCAACCCACTGCAGCAGGGGCTGCAGCCTACCCAGTAGCCGGCGACTCATGGCTGCCCAGTTCCAGGTTGAGCTGTTGTTCGGCATCTTAGCTGTAGAGGGCAGTGTCACTGGCCCTCATATGTGGGATCCGAACCGGGGCCCTCTGGCATCCCAAGCCAGCTCTTAACCAACGCGCCACTCGGCTGGCCCACTTTTATATTGTTTTTAAATATTGTATCATTTCAGTGATTTTTAAAAAAATTTTGTTGGTGTCTTTCGAATCAGGGACTCCTACAATTAATACTGAGCATAGGTTTTTATAGAGTGTTCTAAGAATTTACTTGTGTGTACTATTTTCCCCTTTTATGTAGGAACAAAAACAACTAAAAAGGTGGGGAGGTTGAGAGAATAGAATTTCTAAAGGGAAAAAAAGATGAAAGTCCCTCTTTAATATGAAAGAAATTTGACTTTTTGAAGTATGTTCCCTAAATCTTTCTTTGTAGAAGCCTCTTACATTTAGTCAGTACTTGATGATATACCCAAGACTTTATTTGATTATCTCTAATTAGTTAGGGTGGTTCTGGCTGCATTAACTCTGCTGCAAACTGACTTAAATAGTCAGAAAATGTGGATTCTCATAAACATGGAATAAACGTTCTTCCCATCAGTTGGATTGGGTCCACTTTAGAATTAGTGTTCCATGTCTGAACAAATTGTAGTTGGGAGGGGAATACATGCATGGATTAGCAAAAATGTAAGGTTTCAGAACCAAATTACTGGTTACGAGGGATGGAATTACTGTGATTGGTTTAGGCTAATCAGGATCTGCCCTAGGAGCTGGGGTCAAGCCCTGAAATCATGTTGATGCCACTGGAAGGGGTAGAGGGGAATGAGTTGGAGAGGTTCAATAATACTGTCCACTAGAGTTTCTTAATTGCCTTTCAAATAAAATGTGATGTATAACTGATCCCTCTGACCCTAATAATAACTTGAGGAATGTAATTGTTCATGCTAGATGATGGGTACATGGGGTTTCTTTTACTATTCTCTACTCCATACAAATTCCATAATTAAAAAAAGTTTTTTAAAGAAAAATGGGACCCAAGAAAACAAAGAGTAACTAAATGGTTGCTTACAGTAACATTTTTTGAGGTTGGTTTGTGTCTTTTCAATCACCCTGCTCCCTTTCTTTCTCCTCTGCTTATATGTAGACTTAACATGTAATTCCTCTTCTAATAGGCATATTCCTTAATTAAAGTTGACACTAATACTCCAGTACTTACGTAGAAGAGCAATAGGGTGGCATTGGAATGAACACAGGTTCACAGGTTCTGAAGTTACAACTGGAGTGTCAGACCAGACTCCCCCTGTATCTTCCCCTGAGTAGCTATGGGAGCACTGACAAGTTACTCAGTCTCTGAGCTTCCATTTCCTCTGTAAAATGGGGATAATAACACCTATCTAATAGGGCTAAATGATTAGGATAAAAACATTAGATGTAAGTTTCTAGCATATAGCCTAGCATTTATTTAACTCTAATTATGTTTATTTTCTTCTGTGAGGCTCAATTATCCTAGCCCAATTTGATAGATGTAGCATTATTGTAGTTGAATTATAAGTATGGATTGGGAAGTTAATAGAGCGCATTCCTGAATGACTCTTCTCATTGTCTACATTTGGGGTATTTGCTGGACCTCTGCATTCCAGAATCATAGTAGTCGTTCCTTATATTCAATGGGCAATATTAAGTTTTAACTGTAGGGAATTAGGTTTTTTGACCCAAGTCTAATAAATTGTCTCAAAATAAAGCTAGTCCTTTATCCAACATAAACTTCAAATACAATTATTACTCTTCAGTAGTTAAAAAATATAATAGTATATGATGCTTATGCTGTCAGATCTTTCAAGTATGATGAACATTCATACTTGAAAGATAAAAATACACCTATTTCTAAGGTTACTGTTCATTTCTGATTTTACTTGTTTCTCTTTTTTGTTTTTTTGGTCATTTCTGATTTTATATGAAATAATATGTAGATTTAGTATAGTGCCTTTTGTAATCAATAGTTTCTAAATAGGTATAAACCTATGTTATTTTCTTTTAATACTTTTTGTCCCTTGTTTAAATGGGGAAACAGCTACTTCATCCATTGTGGAATTATTTAAGCTAGAATGCCCTTCAGATTTCATATTCAAACTCAGCTAATTCAGGAATAAGAGCAATACCTAGTTGCAGCTAAAGTTGTTTAGGATGTACTTTATCTGCAGAAAGAACATTTTACTGGGTTTACTTTAATAGGAAATAAAATGAAATAACATTTTGATTGATTAAAAATAACTTAAATCTTATTAAGGCAAAAGCCACAAGAAGAATGAATTCATACTTATGTTTAGGGATTTGTTAATGAGTAATCAACTCTTAATTATCTAAGGACAGTTAATTCAGATAAGAGATTAGTCAGTAATTCCCAAGACTTTAATATTTTCACCTCCTTGAAGCTTACCCTAAGGTGTTTGTTTAGGGGTGGCTTTCTAAACATCTTCCACCTACTGCATTATATTCAGACATGAGAATTCTGTATCCCAGGAAGAACCACAGCAGCATTTGTGGCTCTATGCCAGGGCACTGCTTGGGGTTCTGCTATTTCCTGATCTGCACTCAGTGGGTCAAGATGAAACATTAGTAATTGTTCTGCCTCCATTCTCAGAACAGTTAGGTCCATATTTAAATTGGTTATGATTGCTTGCTACATTTCAAGGACAATAAATTTTTCTTAAATGAAGATTCTTTTTAGTCAAGTAGACTATCATAGCATTAGACTTTACTGAACTTCCTTTATCTGGACCTCCTTGTCTCACTCCTTGGTGTTGGGAAAGTAAGAACTGCAGTGTTTCACCCACATATGATGAAGGAGGTAGTGGCAGTAACTCCTTGGTTGTTTTATCTGTCCCTTTCTCTTTTCTCTTTTGTATTACCTTCATTCCTCTCCTCCTCTCTACTCTTTGCTTTAGTGCTCTTTTCTGTCCCTCTTTTTTTCTACCCTTTTTCATTTGTGCATGTGTGTGTGTGTGTGTGTATGTATGTATTGATATAAGGCTCACTCCACGTCCTCAGCTTTTACTACACTGTTGAGATCTAGAATGCTAACTAAGCTGCCTTTGATGCATCTGACAGAAACAAACAGAAAAGATAAAAATTATGGTTAATCTTATTTGTTCTCATATGTTTTTGTTAGGTTGAACCATGGGAAGTTGTCAATATTGTTTTGATCTACAGAAACAGACTTAACCTAATACTGCGCTAAGTAGCCTGTAGCCCAAAAGTAGGATTTGGAAATTGATAGTAGGAATGTCTGCTATTGCCCAGAGATTTTGGCTTAGATAACTGGATAGATCAGGGTTTGTCGTGGTGCCAATACCACTGAGCAAAATGGAGAAAATTGAGAAGCTTATGTTATTAGTTTTAAGGGGAAGTCTTGGAGGGGAAGCATAAATAACTAGTTTTATTTTGGGGTGTAGGGGGGACACATTCATGGAGAAATGGCTAGTAGACAGTTGGAAATATGGATTGGTAAATAGAGAAATGAGATCATTGGCATATAGGTGGCACTTGACAGCGTGACTGTGAATGAGGTTACCCCATGAGAGTGCAGTGACAAGAAAAGAAAGCCTGTGGCTCTCTTGAGTGCTGGGAAGTGGATCGTGCAAAGAAAACTCAGATAAGGACTATACATAGAAGTAAAATAGTGTATTTATCATTTTGGAATGATTCACTGATATGTAAAATTAAGAATTAACTATATAACCTTGGAAGTTATATTTCAAATATGATTCACTTGAATATTAGTGAGTTTAAACACAAGCTAGAGGTTTACTTGTTTCCCCATAAGCGATTAAACTATTTTACTGTTTGAATCTATGGCAGAATACAAGCTCTCTGTAGCTTGAGAGTATTATAGGATATATCTACCTTACCTCTGATATCTTTCTTGTTTTCTTTCTTTACTGTCACGTGGTCAACTATTGCGATTGTTCGTTCCTATTGCTACAGTCTTGAAGTATTAGTTTGCTGTGGCATCCACTCTGCCTGCCTTACCAGTCACCAGAACCCTTTAAATTAAAGCCTTGCAGGACTGTTCCAAGTGAAACAGACTTCCAGGCAACATAATGGAGGGAAGGAATATAGCACTACTATCCCGCTTGGGTGTAGCAGTCCATAGTCTTAGTCCTATACATCACTATTAGCTTAAAAGCCATGTTAAACTTTCTTATTGTTTAAAATTCTCATCAGTCTGATTTTTCACATACAAACATCAAATATGAAGCAATAGCAAAGAATTGATTCTTTTATAATACATTAACACTTTGAAGATTTCAGGAATGAGTGGTTTTTATCTGTATTTAAAAAGGGTTTCTTCCTTGGAGTATATAGGCATTTCACTCTTAAGTAAAAGCACATTTTAAGATATGTTTGAATTGCTTGTGGTAAAAAATTACGTTAAATAATTTTTCTTCAGAAATAAAAATCTCTATATTTCCTTTTTATGCTTTATTTAAAGCACTGTTAAAGAATGCCACTATTTAACTAATTTCCATGAGAAGAGTCCCCCTCCAGACACACACATGCAGCATACTTTTAAGTTTATTCTGTTTCTCCTAGAATTTTTTTGCTCTTAATGAGTGAAAGTTGAAACAATTATTTATTGATTCAACAATGATTTATAGCAAATAAGCAAGAAAGAGGTAATAAGTTTAACAGTAAAGTATGGTTTTAAAAAAATACTGACTGAAAAGAGCAAATTGCAAAAAAAGATACATATAAATATGATGCCATTTTAATAAAATTTTAATCATAGGAGTTGAGTCTGTAATGTTTCATTTCTTTAAATAAAAAGCTGAAGCAACTGTGACAAAATGTTAACATCTGTTAAATCTGGGTAATACGTATTTGGGTGACTGTTATACTTTTTTCTATGCTTCATACATTTGAAATATTTCATAATAAGGCATTTTTAATTTTTAAATTAATAAAACAGGCATTATCATAGGGAGTGATGGGTACTTTCGGTTGATTAATCAGGAAGGGTCTCTCTGGGAAGTAACATACTGAGACCTGAATAACAGAAAGGAGTGACTCACGCCAAAAAAAAAAAAAAAAAGAGAAAGTATTCGAGGCAGAGAAACAGCTGTTGCTATAGTTCTGAGGCACAAGCAAGCATGACATGTTCAAGGAAAGAAGGCCTTTTTAGTCTGTCTGATTGGAAAACCAATAGTTGTGCCTCAGAGTTAACCACCACAGCATAAGTGATAAAAGGCCATTTAGTCTCTGAAGACTTACATTGAAGGAAGCTCACCATTTTCAGACTTATCTTAGTCTTATAGTTTTTCCATGTAGGGCTTACAGATTAATGGGATCATAGCAAAAGGACAGAAAAGCTGGCTTGAAGGGTTTCTCAGTGGCCAAGTCAGGGACAGTTTGAGCACCAACAGGAACTGCAATGTAATGGATTATAACACACAATTTTTAAAAGTCATAATTTCTTAGTGATATTCAAAGATAAAAAGGAAAACATTCTTTATAGAAGAATGCCAGATAAGGTAGAAAGAATGGTAGCATTAGAAATGACTATTTTGCACATCCCCAAATCATTAATTCAGGCAAGGATAATTCACGGATGCTAAAATCTTTGGATGAAAGGTTGTTGGAGGATAGGTTATTCATATAGTCTCAATATATGACTCCATGACTACTTACCAACTACAAAGGAAGGAATATACATTTAAAATGGAGAGATCTGGTAGCCTTAAGCAAGGGATCAAACCTGGTATCATGTGCCTCCTTGATGTGATGCAGTAAGAAACACTCAGCCTCACCTAAATAGTATCCTTCCCCAAAATGTTAAATTCGAATCTAATCATGAGGAAGCAATTAGAAAAATCCAGAACATGGGGCATTTTATGAGACAACTGGCTTGGACTTTTCAAAAAACTCGGTCATAAAAACAAAAGATTGGGGAGGTGCCCTGTGCTAGAGCATTTAGGAATGAAGCGATATTTTGTCTTCAATTAACTTTCAAATAGTTCATCAAAATAAAGTGTGTAAGTTTTTAAATACTCAGAGTAAAAGTTGGAGAGGATGCTTATTTCTGTTTTGAATTCAAATCCAACTTTTGAATACTTTTTGCCTTTTGGTTTAATTGTGCTGTTTGGAGCCACTCTGATAGCTATAAATCCTCCCCCATATGGTGTGAGTGCTGTTGGTCATGGTAATACTAGTAATTTTTATATAACATCTGTTGAATATGTATTATGATATACCAGACATTGTACTGAACACATTATTTCAGTTAATCCTTTAAACAATTCTTGAGTTTGCACTCATTTCTCCTTTTAAAGTTGAAAAGACATACACTTAAAAATCTTACCACTATAGCAACAGAAAAAAAAGCACTTCATGTTAACCATGAAAATGTGAATTTGTGAGGTAGGCTAGAATATTCAGGGGTGAAAGCAAGATAGGAAAATCTGTGGTCAAGTCACTAGGCATGCATATTTTTCTGGCCTGGAACTTATTATACATACAACCTACCATTGAGAGGTGATCTAGTGTGGTGGTTAAGAGCACAATCCCTAAACCAGAGGCCTAGGTTTGTTCCAGCTCCACCATTCACCAGCCAGCCTGAGAAGCACTTCTCCAGAATTCCATACTGGGAACCTCTGTTGTAGTAGTTTCCTATTGCTGCTGTACAAAGTACTACAAACTTGGTGCCTAGAAACAGCACATTTATTTATTTTTTTTTCTTGTTTTTTTTTTTTTTTTTTTTTCATTGTTGATATTGCATGGAAGTGAACAATGGTTGTGAATAGTGGTAAGATAAACAGACTACCTGATGGCAGCTCAGCGGCTGCTCAGCTCGGGCTGGACTTGAACCGCTGTTGCTCAGAGCTCAAACTCTTGAGCGAGCTCTTAGCCAACTGAGCCACTCGGCCGGCCCACAGCACATTTATTTATTATCTTACAGTTCTGGAGGTCAGAAGTATAAAACATGCTTGAGTGATACCATCACTGTGTCTCTTGAGTTTGCACCAAGTGGGTCTTTAGCAGTACACAAATCCTGAGGGCTGCATTTCCACCTGGAAGCACTAAAGGAAGATGTTTCCTTGCTTTTCCAGTTTCTAGTGGCCACCTACTTACTGACCCCCTTTGCCTAAACCAGCAATGTATCTCTCTGTGCCTTACTTCCATAGTAACATCTCCCTCTGACTCTTATCTTCTAGTTTTAAAGACACTCGTGATTATATTGGACCCACCAAGATACTCCAGAATAATCTCCCTTTTTTTAAGGTCAGCTGGTTAGCAACCTTAATTCCAACTGCAACCTCAATTTCACTTTGCCATGTAACCAAACATATTCACAGGTTCCAGGGATTAAAACATGCACATTTTTGCGGAAACCACTTTTCTGCCTGCACATCTATGTTTATATTCTAAAGTTGTATAAGGCAGCTGGGACCAGGAGAAGGTGACTCCAAAGTGGAGATCCTGACCAATGCTGTGGACTGTAAGGACCAATCGGGTTTGAGCTAAAAACAGTTACTCAGCAGTGTGTATACATGTTTTTAAATTTCTTACTGGCATAAAGTGTATATGGTAAATTTGGTATTCAAGAGCGAATTAGAGGGCCGGCCAAGTGGCGCGATGGTTAAGAACTGGCTTGGGATGCCAGAGGGCCCCGGTTCGGATCCCACATATGAGGGACACTGCCTTCTACAGCTAAGATGCTAAACAACAGCTCAACCTGGAGTTGGACTGCCTTGAGTCACCGGCGACAGCGTAGGCTGCAGCCCCTGCTGCAGTGGGCTGCCATGGGCTACTGTGTGTGGCCGGCAGCCAGCGTGAGCGGCCAGCAGCGTGAGCGGCCAGCAGCCGCTGTGAGCGGCCATCCAGAAGCCGGCGACTGATTTGCCTCGCCTGGGAAGAGTGCAATGATGGTGCCAACTTGGGCCAGTGAAGCAACGTCCTTCACAACTAGACTGAAGAACAAAAGGACAGCAACTTGTCTGTTCCCCATTCCCCAATTCCCCAATAAAAATCTTAAAAAAAAAAAAGTGAATTAGAAGGAGGCAACTGAGTTTTAGTTACATCATGGTAGGGAGATGATTAAAATATTAGAATAGATTTTATTTCTGTTTTTATGCCAGCCCTCAGAAGGAACTGTTCTTAATTATAATTTTAGAGAAATTTTGGATTTAATTTTTGTGTTTTTATTACAGATTTTTACTATCCTTGGATGCCACTCCTGATATGGAGAAGATTGAGGAACAATTTGCTAATCTGAACATTGTTAAACGTTCCTCAGGAACTCAGGAGCCTACTTATCTGCTTGGCATAGACACATCAAAGACTGTACAAGCAGAGAAAGAAAGTTTGGTTGCTGCTTTATGTTCTAATGAATCCATCAGAATATATGATAAAGAAAGGTTAAATGTACTACGAGAATTTAGTGGATATCCTGGACTTCTCCATGGAGTCAAATTTGCACATTCTCGTGACTGTGTATATTCATCATGTACGGATGGCACTGTAAAATGTTGGGATGCTCGATTAGCCAGTGACAAGCCGGTCCAGCTGTTCAAGGGTTACCCTTCCAATATTTTTATCAGTTTTGATGTAAGCTGTAATGATCACGTCATTTGTGCTGGTACAGAAAAAGTTGAAGATGATGCATTGTTGGTATTTTGGGATGCAAGAATTAATTCTCAGGATTTGTCTACTACTAAAGATCCACTTGGTACCTATTCAGAGACACATAGTGATGACGTCACTCAAGTATGTTTCCATCCCAGCAATCCCAACATGGTAGTCTCGGGTTCAACTGATGGCCTGGTAAATGTATTTGATATTAGTGCTGATAATGAAGAGGATGCGCTGGTTACAACTTGCAACTCAGTTTCATCAGTAAGCTGTATCGGGTGGTCTGGGAAAGATTATAAACAGATATACTGCATGACACATGATGAAGGATTTTGTTGGTGGGATCTTAATCATCTGGATACTGATGAACCAATTACACGTTTGAACATCCAGGATGTCAGAGAAGTAGTTAATGTGAAAGGAGGTATTTTGGACTATCTGATTGGTGGCCTATATCATGAAAAAATGGACAAATTGTTTGTTGTTGGAGGAGCAAACACAGGAATGATTCACTTAATGAGCTGTACTACATCAGGATTGATCCATGTGACCAGCCTTCAGGGAGGGCATGCTGCTACTGTCCGTTCTTTCTGTTGGAATATGCAGGATAATTCTTTGCTAACTGGAGGAGAAGATGCACAGTTGTTATTTTGGAAACCTGGAGCGATAGAGAAGACATTTACAAAGAAAGACAGCATGAAAATAGCATCCTCTGTGTATCAGCGAGTTCGAGTTCACAGTAGTGATTCTTACAAGAGAAGGAAAAAGCAGTGATGTTACATTGGGGGTGTACTTGATAGGTTTTATAGCTGTAAATCATTATTTTTGTGTACTATCTGTGAAAGATATGTGTAAAGCTCATATGTAAAAACAAGCCAGTTAGCAAACAGCCCTGGAAAAATGTTGAGAATGGTTTATTTCAGGTCTTCACGTATTCTAAAAAAAATTTTTTTAAAGCTACCAGTTGAGTATATAATCAGTGAGTTGAAAACAAAATTACATTACTCATTTTAAAAACCCATCTGTTGAGTTAGTAAATGATGAGTTTGAAGAAATAGCTTTGATAAAGACTTTTTAGAAGTAGATGTGTGACTTAAAAAGAAAAACAGGTGTTTTGGACTGTTTTTTTAGCTCAATTTTTTTACATTTTAAATAATCTTTATTACTTATAAAACCAAAGGAGACTGTTTTGTTCATTTAAGGAGCTCCTACTTACTTAATACACATAGATTACATTGGATATTTAAATATAAATATTATGAGTTTAAATAGAGTTAAGCTTTTTTGAAATAAAATTATTTGAATCTAATAAAAGTATGTTTAGTATATATTTGTATCTAATACTGTTGGTTAAACTGTAAACAGATGTTTCACCGATGAAAAGGAAATTTATCTTGCAAAATTCATTTTGAGTATTGTGTCAGATGGATACTAGACTTACCAGGGTGATCACTTCATAAGGTATATAAATGTCTAATCACTGTGTTGTACACCTGAAACTAGTATTATATGTAAACATAATTGGAAAATAATTTAAAAAAATAAATCATTTTGAGACTCAAAGTGAATATACAAAAATGAAAGTATTTATGATAGCAGAATGACTGTTTTTATTTCAAAATACCCTAATATTTTTGATAAAATTTTCTTCCATAGTATTTTCATCCATAATCTTAAACTTGAATTTTTATTTACTGTTATTTTTTATTCCTTTTAAACATTTCTCCAAAGAATGTTAATTAAAAAGTTAATTTCTCTAAAGGTTTGTTTTCTTATGCTTAATTAAAAATAAAAATTATTTTTATAGTAAAGATTTATAAAATATATTTATAAAATATTTTTATCTTCTCTATTAGAAATATTGCCATGAAAAACACAGATGTTATTTTAGAAGCCCTTACATTTCTCCTTAAATGTTAATGACTTAGCTGTGAGACTGTAATACTGGGGGAAATTTTTAATTTTCAATAGAGCAATGCAGCTTACATTTAGGCTACGATCTAGCTTAACTCACTTGAGACTAAACAATAGGTAAGTCACTGTTAAACATATTCAAAACTTATAACTCTTGTTTTGAGAAATTCAACTATCCTTGCTGTTGCCCACACCATAAACCTGAAGGTAATTCTGGAGTTTTCCCTTTTCTCCTCACTAGTCAATCACCAAGTCTTATGCCGTTCCACCTCCTAAAATCTGTCAGCTGCCCTTTCACCTTCACTACTACTGCCTTAGATAAGACTTTCATCATTTCTCACCTAGATTACAGACCCTGTCTCTAATCTCCAAATTCATTATTCACATCACTTCTAGGCTTCACATCGAAAACAGATTTGATAATGTCTCATGCTGCTTAAAATCTTTTGTACATTTAGACTTTTTCACAGAGCACTATGTAAAAATGAGAAATCATGTTTTCAAGATATTTAGGGGGCCTGCCTAAGGCCACGTTGGTTAAGAGTTGGCTTGGGATGCCATCTTTGAGCACCAGGGCCCTGGTTCGGATCCCACATGAGGGCCAGTGACGCTGTGCCCTCTACAGCTAGGATGGTAAACAACAGCTCAACCTGGAGCTGGGCTGCCATGAGTCGTAGGCTGCAGTGGGACTGGCTGGCAGCTGAGTGTGCTTTCAAGAGCTGCCATGAGCCGTGGTGAGCGGTCGTCCAATGGCCAGCGAGTGACTGCCTCACCTGGGAAGAGCACAATGATAATACCAATATGGGTCAGTGAAGCGATGTCCTCCACAATTAGACTGAAGAACAAAAGGACAGCAACTTGTCTGTTCCCCTTCCCCGATTCCCCAACGCTGTTCCCCTCCCTCAATTCCCCAATAAAATCTTAAAAAAAAAAAAGATATTTAGGACTTGAGACATTGCTGACTATGTTATAAGTGGGAAAAGCTGGTTAAACAGACTTGGAGGGCCAGCCGAGTGGTGTGAGGTTAAGAACTGGCTTGGGACGCCAGAGGGCCCCAGTTCAAATCCCACATATGAGGGCCAGTGACACTGCCCTCTACAGCTAAGATGCTGAACAACAGCTCAGCCTGGAGCTGGACTGCCGTGAGTTGCCGGCGACAGCATAGGCTGCAGCCCCTGTGGCAGTGGGTTGCCATGGGTTACCGTGTGTAGCCAGCAGCCAGCGTGAGCAGCCGTCCAGAAGCCGGCAACTGATCTGCCTCGCCCGGGAAGAGCGCAATGATGGTACCAACTTGGGCCGGTGAAGCAACGTCCTCCACAACTAGACTGAAGAACAAAACGACAGCAACTTTTCTGTTCCCCTTCCCCAATTCCCCAGCACTGTTCCCATCCCCCCAACTCCCCAATAAAAATCTTTAAAAAAAAACAGACTTGGAGAAATTGCACTTACAAAACAACAGGAAATGGGAATATCAGAATGACAGCTTTTAAAAATACTTAAAATTCATAAGTAATTTATAGAGTTGGAAAATGCAAATGAAGAAATATCTCTGAAAGTAGACCTCAGAGACAGAAAGTAAGAGAAAAGATAAAACCACAGAAGATAAATATAGGGGTCTAATACTAGACCAACAGTTTTACAAAGTGAAAAAAATTTTAAAGGGGGTGCAGAGGGATTATTAAAATGAAATAATGTGGGCCGGCCGAGTGGTGCATTGGTTAAGAACTGACTTGGGACTCCAGAGGGCCCCGGTTCGGATCCCACATATGAGGGCCAGTGACACTGCCCTCTACAGCTAAGATGCTGAACAACAGCTCGACCTGGAGCTGGGCTGCTGTGAGTTACTGGCGACGGCGTAGGCTGCAGCCCCTGTGGCAGTGGGTTGCCATGGGCTACCGTATGTAGCCAGCAGCCAGCGTGAGCGGCCAGCAGCCACAGTGAGCGGCCGTCCAGAAAGCTGGCGACTGATCTGCCTCGCCCAGGAAGAGCGTCATGATGGTGCCAACTTGGGCCAGTGAAGCAACGTCCTCCACAACTAGATTGAAAAACAAAAGGACAGCAACTTGTCTGTTCCCCTTCCCCCAATTCCCCAGCGCTGTTCCCATCCCCCCAGTTCCCCAATAAAAAAATCTAAAAAAAAAAAAATTAAATAATGTAAGAAGCTATTCCAGAACTTCAGCTTTTTTTTTTTTTTAGCTGAGTCATCCTGCCACCTGTTGGCAGCTCAACGGCTGCTCAGCTCGGGCCAGGACTCAAACCGCTGTTGCTCAGAGCTCAAACTCTTGAGCGAGCTCTTAACCAACTGAGCCACTCAGCCAACCCCAGAACTTCAGCTTTTAAATAGAAAGGTTTAACACAGTTTTAAGATTAATGAATGAAAAAAACACGTGAAGATATAGTACTGAAGTTTCAGAACAAAAAATAGGAAAAAATCTTAAAAGTTTCCAAAGAGATGAGGAAAAACAGCCACTTAGGAATAAGAATAACACCTGTATTAGACTCCTCATTAGCAAATCTGGATGACATAATGGTGATCAATGCCTTCAAAGTTCTGAGGAGAAATTCCTGCTATCTGAACTTATGCTCTCCAAAACTCATGACGCCAATAGATTATAATAAATTTTTGTGAAACTTTCCTTCCTACTTGTTCTCTGAAACTCAAGAAATCAAATTTATTTGAACTGACCAAATCTATCACAGAGTATTCATTGCTAACCAAATTCATTGGCTGAACCAAAAATAAAAGATTTGGATTTCAGGTACTTGCTTTTCCAATCTACACGTATAATGTCAAACTGCCCTCAAGTGTGAAGTTAAAAACATTTTCATACATGCAAGATTTCAAGCTTTACTTTTTTTTAAAGATTTTTATTGTGGAATTGGGGGAAGGGGAACAGAAAAGTTGCTGTCGTTTTGTTCTTCAGTCTAGTTGTGGAGGACGTTGCTTCACTGGTCCAAGTTGGCACCATCATTACGCTCTTCCCAGGCGAGGCAGATCATTTGCCGGCTTCTGGATGGCCGCTCACTGCGGCTGCTGGCCGCTCACGCTGGCTGCTGGCTACACACGGTAGCCCATGGCAACCCACTGCCACAGGGGCTGCAGCCTATGCCATTGCTGGCGACTCACGGCAGCCCAGCTCCAGGTTGAGCTGTTGTTCAGCATCTTAGCTGTAGAGGGCAGTGTCACTGGCCCTCATATGTGGGATCCGAACCGGGGCCCTCTGGCATCCCAAGCCAGTTCTTAACCATCATGCCACTCGGCTGGCCCTCAAGCTTTACTTTTTATGCAGCTTTTTAAAAGGTACTAGAGGATGTATCTCACAAAAAATAAGGGACTGAATCAAGGAAGACGAGATAACCAGAAATCAGCACCAGCCTAGCATAGTGGCAGGATAACAGCTTTGCAGCAGGATTACAGTATTCAGTCCACATTGGAACAAGAGAACAAAAGATATCAACAGGGAGATGTCCATGGAGAAAAATGTACTGATCGGTTACCCAGTGTGCTCAATCATGTGGAAAATGGTATAAATGGATTAAACTAACCAATTAAAAGAAACCCTCATTGAAAATAATTTTTAAAGGTTTTAAAAGTTTGAGATGTTAAAAAAAATTTACTTAAAGACATAGGTTAAATAAAAGGATGAAAAAAGGTATACTAACCCACAGAATGGGAGAAAAGATTTGCAAATAATATGTCAGATAAGAACTTGTATCCAGGAGAGACACACACACACACACACCAGGTCTGACAAGTTGGCAATGATGTTGCTAACCTTTTTTTGATATCAGGGATTATTCATTATGAATTTGTACCAACTGGACAAGTAGTTAACCAAGTTTACTATTTGGAAGTGCTGAAAAGGCTGCGTGAAAAAGTTAGATAACCTGAACTTTTTGCCAACAATTCATGGCTCTTGTATCACGACAATGCACCAGCTCACGTGGCACTGTCTGTCAGGGAGTTTTTAGCCAGTAAACCAATAACTATTGGAGCACCCTCCCTACCCACCTGATCTGGCCCCCAATGACTTCTTTTTTTTCTCGAAGATCAAGGAAATATTGAAAGGAAGACATTTTGATGACATTCAGGACATCAAGGGGAATATGATAGCTTGGATGGGCATTCCAGAACAAGAGTTCCAACATTGTTTTGAAGGGTGGACTGGGCGCTGGCATTGGTGCATAGCTTCCCAAGGGGAGTACTTCAAAGGTGACCACAGTGATATTCAGCAATAAGGTATGTAGTACTTTTTCTAAGGAGTTCGTGAACTTAATTGTCAGTTCTCATACTTCATTGAGCTGATCAAAGTACAATATTGTTGAGTACTTTTTTTTTTTCTTCAAGAATTGGTAGTTTATTACTTTGGAGACAGGAAAAAGCCAGAGCGGTGGGGCCAAGTACAGGTTATCTCTTTATTCTGGTAACAAGCTAACCATTTCCTGGAGGGCTGGATTTGAGCGCTTCTGCTAGATACTCTTAGGACCACAAAACGTTTCAAGTGCAGTGTCTGCCCTGGGGATTAAGTTAACTATCATCTCTCCTTCTGGCTAATGCACAGACCAGTGTGAAGATTCAAGGGTACTCCAGAAGTTCGGGGGTTCTTACCAGCTCGTCTACACCCTCTTTGCAGTGCTGGCATCAACAGCTTTCATCTTTCTAGGTAAGGAGTCCTTATATTCAGCACCGTGCACTTTGGACTTGGAAACTGCCTTCATGTCACGAATTGCCCCAAATGACTAGCAGTCCACTCTTCTGGTTGCCCCTGAATACTTGAGGTAGGAGCTTCCTAGCAGTAAAAACAAGACAAAAAACAGGATGTATCCAAAATGTGTTTACTGGGATGCTTCCTCACTCATGTTGACTCGGGGCTTTTAGTGCTGCTCCTTCTGAAGGAGCATCCTTCTCTAAGCCTTGCTTTTCCTCCTGTGGGCTGACAGAGGACCGTGGAGCAGCCAACACACAAAACTACCGTTTGTGCATGGCTCAAGACGGTGGTGATTTTATAGCATCCTGGGCATTTCACGTCCATGAAGTAGGAGTTGGGGCTCTGCACCAGGCGCTTCTTCTTGTGTTTCCTCTTCTCTTCTGGAGAGGGATGACAGAGATCCTTAGCGAGAGGCATGTTCTCATGGGGAGGTTGTCACCACCGGAAAGGTGTTGAGTACTTTCTAGACCCATGCACCGAAATGTTTCATGTCATAAGAAGGATATAATTTCTTGGAGATGATTCCAAAGTTTAAGATTTGAAACATGAGTGCATATTGAGGATCTAAAATTATTTATATGAGCAACAAATACAACATGCTGTACATGACAGGACACTTCAGTATTGGTAGTATATTGACATAGTGTTTTTTTTTACCCAGTAGACATTTCCTCCCTGTTTTCTTGGGGGACTTCATTTTTTGTGGTTCAGACGGGGCTAACCAAATCCAACGGTGTATTAAAAAAAAAAAAAAAAAAGAAAGAAAAGGAAAAGATAGGGCCGGCCGAGTGGTGCATTGGTTAAGAGCTGGCTTGGGACGCCAGAGGGCCTCAGTTCAGATCCCACATATGAGGGCCAGTGACACTGCCCTCTACAGCTAAGATGCTGAACAACAGCTCAACCTGGAGCTGGGCTGCTGTGAGTCACTGGCAACGGCGCAGGCTGCAGCCCGTGCTGCAGTGGGTTGCCATGGGCTACCAGCAGCCAGCGTGAGCGGCCGTCCAGAAGCCGGCGACTGATCTGCCTTGCCCGGGAAGAGCGCAATGATGGTGCCAACTTGGGCCAGTGAAGCAATGTCCTCCACAACTAGACTGAAGACCAAAAAGGACAGCAACTTGTCTGTTCCCCTTCCCCGATTCCCCAGCGCTGTTTCCCTCCCCCAATTCCCCAATAAAATCTTAAAAAAAAAAAAAAGACCAAGTAAGATTTATCTCAGGAATACTATTCGAATGACTCTACATCAGAAAACCTATCACAGTAATGGACAAAAAGGGAAAATGTCATGATTATCTTAATTGATATAGAAAAATGTGGTAATGTCTTGCTTACTTTTGAAAAATATGAACATCAAGCTATCAATAAAATGACTTTTTAGAAGGGAGTAGAAGTGGGTTTAGAAGTAAAAGGAAGGAAGGATGAAAGGGAAGAGAGAGAAGACAAGACAAATATTTTAATAGGAAAGAAAAGAAAATTACTTTGTGAGGCTATTACAACTCTATTGGAGACTTTGAGAAGCAGTACTAGACACAGGGAAACCCATGCAAAGGGAAAGGGGTGGTAATAACTTTTAACTCCAAGGTGTGAAATTTGTATAAGAAGTGCAATCACAGTATGTACACTACTTGACCCGGTGGTGAATAATATTTATTTAGTCATAATAATGTAAGCACAATATTGATTTAATCAAGAGATGTAAAACTGTATTGGGAGCATGGAAGGGAAGTGGAAGGGGTGTGGAAATGCTTAGTTTTCCTCTTCCATAATAGAAGGTTAACATCCTTTCTATGGATAAATCAAGAAAATAGCAGTATAAGCATATTCTTTGGAGTCACGTAAGTAAATCACCTGCCACAACGGCTAATAGTTGAAAGTGGTTTCCTGTGGAGAAGAGAGAAAGGCAGAAGAGGAGGATAGGGGACTGCTTTTGTTGTTCTTTAATTTTTGTTATATATACATACCTGGCGGTAGAGTATCGGGCTACTTTGGCTGCAAATTACAGCTCAGTTCAAATTAACCAAATAAGGAACCTATTACTTCACACAAGTCCAGAAGCATTTCCGGGGTTTGGTTGTTAACAAGAATGTAAATTCTTCCTGCTTTTCAATTCTGCCAGTCTTCATCTTTTCAGCTTCAAGCTCACAAGATGACTACAATCAACCAGTGATCATATCCACACTCACCAATGTCCAATGGAAAAGGGACTGTTTGTTTGCCTGTGATTCTTTGCCTACAATCGTCAGGAGCAAGAGACTGGCCCAGTCTCACCAGCTGGCCCAATGCTGCTTCACTGCCTGTGGGGCTGGAGATAACATACGCTCTTCTGAACCACATGAGTTCCAGGAATGGTACACAAGGTAGGTGGGGTTGATGAACAGTTGTTCTACAGGTACTACTTGATTTCAATTATGTATATGTGTTACTTCAAAATAATTTTCATTTTAACATTGAATCAAATGTAAGATATTTTTGAGGTAATGATTAATTTGCATTGTTTTACTTTAATCAGTATGCATTAAATGCAAACTTGTCTACCTTTATTGGCCTGTTGTTTAGAGGAGAGGTAGACATTTTTAAAAATTAAAAAAAAAGCTGAAAAATGGGTCAGATGACTTTTGTTGTCCTTTTGGCAAATTTTATGTAATCTGTCACTGCAATCAGCAATGTCATATTGAATCAATTTGCTATTCAATTACTGACCCATTAGGAAATCTATCTTTCAGATACTCAAACCAACTCTCACTTATCTAGCTTTGAGATTAGTCATCCATTATCTTCTGCACTTCAGTGCCTCCCGGTTTTGTGCATTTCACTGCCCATTAGCTTTTATTGTGTAAAGTATCAGAATTAAAATCATTCCATTTTGTAGCCCATTACTCTTCATTCTTCCCACTCTCTACACCTTATGCATAAGCCAAAAACAAACAAACAAAAACAAAAACAAAAAATCCTATTTGAAATCCCTGAATGCACCATGAAATAAAATGCAACCATTCTGCATCAGTTTCATTATCTGAAAAACGGAGAATAGAGTATATGAGAGAAACTGCAAAGTATCTACCATTACTCTTTTTCATAGCTATAAAATCCCCACATTTTAGGTGGGGATGTGATGCCCAGAATAAAGATTATATTTCCCAGAATATTTTACAACTGTTTGTGGTTATAAGACTATGTTGGAATACTGAGATGTATGTGGAAACTTCTAAGAACCTATATAAAATGACAGTTATTGGGCTCCCTATGTCCCCTCTCCTGCTGTCTGCAATGTGGATGTGATGGCTGGAGCTCTAACCAACATCCTGAACTGAGGATGAAGGCCACAACTAGCATCCAGTCTTTGGCTAAAAGGAGTCTGAGATCCTGAGGTTTTGTGGAGAAAGAAACTGCTCTATTGTTTAAGCCACTGTTATTTTAGTTCTCTGTTACAAGCAGTGGAACCTAACTGATAACATTGTATAAACTTTTTAAGCTTGTTGACATTACATGAGCTAATGCCTATAAAAACCCTTATAATGTTATACTGTTTCCATGCTTTGGTAAAGTTGTTCCCTCTGCCTGGCGGTTTGTTTGGCTAACTCCTCTTTGTCCTTAAGACCCACATCAATAGTCTCCTCCACTAGGAAACTTTTTCTGATCCCTGCCTGGGCATTTAATCCTCCCTTTGCCTTGTACTACTTCTTAATTTAGTAGGGAGACAAATGTGTAAACAAAAATGTGCAAGTTGCTGTTTACATCAACTTGCACATTTTTGTTTACACATTTGTCTCCCTATTAAACCACTCATAAACAAAACGATACAAAACTGGGGTTCTCTTTCAATAAACCTAAAAATCCCTTGGCTCACATAGAGTTACTGCCCCTAAATCTATCATAATATTCAATACGCCCGTCCTCCCTCTCCCAGAGAGCCTGATATACCATTCTTCCAACACAGAGCCCTCCTCCCCGCTCCTGGCCCACACAGTTGATCAACTGAGATAAATATCTGTTGGGCTGGGCACTGGAGTAGATGATGCTAGAGATAATAATATGATGCAGAGCACAAAAGTAGGAGGGCTGAGGAAATGATTCATTCTGTTCTCAGGCACAGGCTGAGAAAAGATGATGCCTGTATTCTGAAAGAAAAAAACCTTTGCCCGATAGGCTAGAGAAAGGGGAGAAAAGAGCATCAGAAGATGAAATGGGCAGAAGGAACAACATGGACAAAGGCGCAGAGGCATAAAATATGTGGCTAATTTTAGCGATGAGCCCTGGACTCGGGTGTTGCCAAGTTTCTCTGCAAACACATTCACAAAACATTTCTCAGGGCAAGGTACCTCTGCAGATGGCTCATCATATCTATTATGTCTTGATGTTTTATCTTGTTAATTCTGAGGACACTGTTTCCCTGAGCCTGTTTTCTAGACTCAATACCATAATAACTGCGTTGCCAATATTGCTATTCCAGAGAGATGGTCCTCAGGGCCGGTTCTGGGCCCTGCTGTGCACTCATTGTGCCATTGTGTACATTCAGGCTCATTCTCTTTCTGGCATTCTGAGCATTTGTAAGATTGCCTTGTAAAAACTTGTTGGTGAGTTTTTCGCTTTTCATTTCTAGTTCACAGCAGGTTTGTCAGTTTTCTACCTCTCGTCTTTCATCTCTAGCCTCGGGGCAATGCTGCATGAATTTAGCTTGGGTCTTGTTGGTTTGGCTAGTTGGTGTTGATGCCAATAGCCTCCTCATTGATTAAACTAATCTGTGAATACAGTTGCTGTCTGCTTTCATTCTCTTTTCTAGGACGGAATACAGGCTCCATATTTTCTTAGGGGCTTTGCAAATAATGTAGCTTGGCCCAGGAGTTGAATGACATCCTACCAGGTTGAACCAAGTACTCTTTCCCCCAGAGCCCCTCGTTGGCTACGAGTCCCAGAGAGCCCTGAGCCAGGCATGATTTTACAGTCACAGAGCTGCAGCACTCTGCCAGGATTGAGTTTTCTGGATTAAAGCTGGATTGAGTTTTCTACAAGCCTCGAAGGCTACTCCAGGTCCAAGCACCATCTGGAAGCACCTGCCTGTGTGGTTTTCTCTCTGCTTCCATTGTGCTTTATTCACACCTCTGCTGTTACACATATGACATGCTGTCGATTTCTGTTTCCATTTTTTACTGTTTGGTTGCATATGTGTAGCCATCAACCCTTGCTACCATTGGTGTTGGCCAAAACCAAAGAATTGAATTAATAGGTAGTGAGCATCTCGTCTTGAATGCTCGTTCTCTTCATGGAGCCTGAAGTAATTACTTGGCTGTGGAGTCTTTAATAGGTTCTTGGCATCCATCTGGCCACACAGATGTACTCATTAATAGATGTCCAGCTCCTCCTGGATTAGGATTCCTTGTTCTCCACAGCAGTGTGGTCCTTTTGCTTCTCTTTATTGCTGTGTCTGTTGCAATGCAGTCGGTCACTGGCTCTGGGCTCTAGGTTTGATCCCCTACCGGGCACTGCTACCAGAGGCCCTATTAGAGATCATTCTCACAAACAACTTTGTGAGATAGGAACCATTAGTACCCCCACTTTACGTGTGAGGGAACAGCAGATTACAGAGGTAAAGTTACTTAGGACTCCTAAACTGGAGCAAGAATTAATGTACAAATGGGAAGTAACTGGTTCCCGTTGTGACCAGGCACATCCTTGGGGTTGTACAGAAGAGGCAGTAATGTGATGTGGTGAAGTGTGCACTCAGCGGCCCGATTGCTTGCGGTTAAGTCCTGGCTGCATTACTTATTATCTCTATGGTCTGGGGGGTGAGGGAGTGGGGTGAACTATATGACCTCTCTGTGCCTTGGTTTCCTCATCTGAAAAAAATAGGGACATTACTAGCCTTTTGCCTTTTAGGTTGGTGTAAGATTTAAATGAGTTACTACTACAGGTGAAGCACTCAGCATAGTGCTTGGGACATGAAAAGTGCTCAGTAAGTGCTAGCTGCTATCATCATCACCATCATCGGAACCAAGTTTGCAGATGGAAGTAGATGTCAGATAAAATGAGGTCTAGGGCGCTAGATGGATGACACGAGTTTGTATTTACATAATGCTTTCCAGTGTTCAAAGACTATGCAGAGGCATTATCCTGCATGATTCCCCCACTACCGCACACTGTTGTCTGGTGCAGCCAACTATGCCATCTTTATAGATCCAGTCATTCAACACTTCTTACTGAGGCATCTTATGTGCCAGGCACTGCTATGTTCTGAGAATCCAAAAAAATGCAAAGAACTTCTGGTTCCTGCTGTTGAGGTAACGAGAGCTGTCTTTGGGAATGGGTTTGGAGGGGCCATTTTCCATTCTACACTTTGAATTTATATGATACTAATACACCACTTTATGGTCAGTAAAGAAAAAGGTGTGGTGGGGGGAAGAGTGTAATGGGGAGGCAGGCATGCAGAGTACTGATTACAACACAGTCGTCACTGTGGAGGTATAGATGGGTCAGTGGCCATGTAGGAGTATCGGGAGGAAAGTCAGAGTAGCGGCGTTTAAGCAGATAGGGGTGCTGAGAAGTTTGCCAATGAATGGAGAAAGCTGTTGAAGCAGAGGAAGTGGGAAGGACTGGTATATATCGAGGAATCTACATATCGCTCAGTGTCGCTTGACATGAAATGAGGGGCAAATGATGTAAGTTAAGGCTGGTTGGGTAAAGCAGGAGTCAGATCATGAAGGAATGTACTAGAATGAGGTGTTCAAAATGTGCCCCATAGAGGTTGGGGGCCCATGAAGAATTGTAGGTTGAGGACTAACATGATCAGATTTGTATCATTCTGTTGTCATTGTAGACCATGGGAACTGATAATTCTCTAAAAGGCTAAGGTGGTCAAAGCAATACCGGAACTCAAGTCTTTTGACCTGAGGGTAGCAGATTTTTCCACTAAACCATGCTGACTACTCTAGCGATATATAAAATGTCCCATATTTACTGTATTAATCTTCTAGTGTGAATTTACTGACTGAGTGAATTACTTGACTGAGAGACTGGGAAGAAATTTCACATAATCACTAAGCAACCTAACCTTGTCTGTTATCTCTTCTGGGGAACATTCCTCTTAGAAGATACTTTTCTCTTGAATTCCATCTCCTCATTTGAATGGAAGAGCGGTCACAATTCACTTATTCTTCAGATATGTGCAGAGCATAATTTCCACTGAACCATTTGTTCTAGGGCCTATGTTCTTTAAAAATTCAAGAAGTCTTTGTTAAGTCTACATTTAATTTCTGTTGATACAGTGTAATCCCATTTCCTCCAGTTCCTTTCATAAGAGTACATATCAAGTCCAAAGGTGTATGGCCAGCAGCCTTTAACAGGAGAGCTTGCTTTTCTGCATGAGACAGTAACTACCCTCTGTGTGTTTAACCCTCTCTTTGCTTCCACACCTCCATCTCTATTTAGAGGGCATCACTCAGCTACTGTGCAGCAAGCTAGCCAGCAGAGGATCTTTCACTGGCCGTGTCAATGCTTTTGCTTCCAATGCCTTCTGCCTAGGGTCTGTGGCGTCTGACCAAAGAGAAGGTAAATACGGTCCTGCACGATTAGCACCCTTTCTTGCTGTTTCCTATCCAGAGCACTGTCCCATTAATCTGGTGGGACCTTATTATAATTCCAAGGGTTTCCTAGGCTCCCCAAATCCTCATGGTTGGTATGATCCTGTGTTACTATCAGCGCTTTAGTCTGAATTTATCCTAGGGATGGTATCATTATTCTGGCAAAATTCATGTCATTGAATGTCCCTTTGCCATCTGTGTTCTACTTCCTGCTTGCTGGAATAAGAAGTGCTAAATTATTCCCTCTCATCAATGACAACACGCACTTCTGGGTTTAAGTTCAGTTTTTTAAACCGTACCCAGTAACATGGTCTTTTAGTCATGCACTCATTCATTTATCCATTTTTGAGTGCTTATTACATGCCATCTACTGTGCTCGCTACCTGAAGTACAGTAGTGAACAAAACAGGCAAGTTCTTTCATCATGAACCTTCTGATCTAGTGACCCTGACATTGGGGTGGGGGCTTAGTGTTAAAAGTGAAAACCAGCTTCTTCACTGAGACTGGAAGGAAATGGAAGCGTCTATAGTTGCCAACATTGTAATTAATGCATCTTAAGTAAGAAGCTTAAACATATTTTAATGGTTATATATGAGCACGATTGCTATCTCCATTTAATTAGAGGGAAGGCGATATGCCATCTTTTAACATATTGCAATAGAGTCCCTGAGAATGGGGCTATTTGTTTAAAAGGTAACACAGTTCCTAAAACTTCTAATTATAGAATTACCATATGATAAAGCAATTCCACTTCTGGGTACATATACAAAAGAATTGAAAGCAGGGTCTTGAAGAGACATCTGCACACCCATGTTCAGTGTAGCATTACACAATTTCAGAGAGGTAAAAGTAGCCCAAATGTCCATGGACAGGTGAATGGATAAAGAAAATGTGGCACATGTGTACAATGGAATATTATTCAGCTTTTAAAAAAGAAGGAAATCCTGTCATATCCTACCACATGGATGAACCTTGAGGATATTATGCTGAGGGAAGTTAACTGATCCCAAAAGGACAGATACTGTGTGATTGCACTTACATGAAATACCTAGAGTAGTCGAAACCATGGAAACAGAAAGTAGGATGGTGACAGCCACGGGCTGGGGGAGGAAGAAATGGGCAATTGCTGTTCAATGGCTATAGTTTCAGTTTTGCAAGATGATGGAATTCTAGAGACCTGTTACAGAACAATGTGAATATAAACTATTGAACTGTACATTTAAAATTTTAAGAGGGAAAATTTAATAATATTGTGTGATTTTTGTCACAATCAAAAATTAAAATTAAAAGCATTTTAAAAGTTAACATGGTGAACATGGAAGCAACTCTGGGTATGGCAGAATGAGTCGTAAATTGGGGTCTGTTAGAAGATTGTGGTTGCAGACTTGGCAATGGCAATTCCTAGCTGTGTGACCTTGGGCTTGCATGTAACACCTAAGCTTCCGTGTCCTCACCGGTAAAATGGAGATCACCTCACCTACTTTAAAGAACTTTGCAAAGGTTAAATGAGGTGATGTATGTGAAGGTGGCAGGCCCTAAGGCACTATTCAAATGTAAGGCATTAGGATGGTGATGATGACGGGTTTCCCTATTATTAGGTGTCACTGTTGTGTCTGGCCACATCCGGGCATGGGGCATATTGAGGCCCCAGCTTCAGCTTCTTTCTTACATTTTTCCTGCTTTGTTCTCCATTTCAAGGTTACAGGTATTAAAAGTGGAATGCCTAACCTGGTTGTTGATCCTCTTACAAGTAACTATTCTGAACTTCTCCCCAGGCAAGTTCCACTTGTCTCAATTTTCTTATTTTAGTTAACTCAATTATAGAATTGGAGAGATTAAATACAGACATATAAGAAAATTGAATAGCAATGCAAGTTGGTGGACTAAGTCCTGACTAGGACGCTCAGAGTAGCTAGGACCCCAGCCAGCCCTTGAAGGAAGGAAAAGGTTTGCATAAACAAAACAAGGGGAATGGAAGGAAGGGTTGGCATTCCTGGTGGGAGGGAACCTCATGAGCAAAGTTTGTAGGAAAAAACAAATAAGGAAAGCTTAGAGGACAAGGAGGACACTGGCCTGCTTGAAATGATGAGCCTGAAAGATGAGAAGGGGTACAGATAATGGGGGTACTTCCGTAGCAGGCTGAGGGTGTTGGATTTTATGCAGTGAGGGGTTTAGTCATTTTGATTTGAGAGGAATGAGCTGTTGAATGCAGGTTTTAGACCAGAATAATTCATGGACCTCATGCAATTACAACAAAATTTCAGTAAGTTGTTTAGGAGAACTCTACAAAATGATACTGAAGTTCAACCAGATGAATCATCAGGTGACAATAAGTAAGAAAAAGATTTAAAAGTATAATGAAAGAGGACTTGCCTTATCAATACACAGTGGTGGGAAAATGGGTTATTTATTAAAAACATCAGTTAGGTTCCCATTTCACACCATATACCAAAATTAATTCAAGCTCAATTAAACAGCGTAGTATAAGAGAAAAAAAATAAAAGAAAAATTAGAAGATAAATGTCTACTCTCTGGATGGGTAAGGAATTTTTAGAGCAACAGAATCTCCTATATACGGCTGGTGGGATTGTTAATTGGTACAATCATTTAGGAAAGCATTTGCCCCATCTTGTGACGTTGAAGAAGCACAGACCCTATGACTTGATTTCATTTCCAGATACACACACAAACTCAAGAAAGCATACTACACAAGGAGATGTTCACAGCACCACTGTTCAAAACAGTAAACTGCTGGAAAGAATCCAAAATCACAAAACAAGAGCATGAATAAACTGCAGAACATTTATAAGTGGAATGTTATGTAGCGGTGAAAGAGAGCTGTCTAAAGTATCTGTATCAACATGTTTAAATGAAAAGCACATCATGTTGGGTGAAAAAATTAGAGGCTAGCATACAGTCTAATCCCAATTATATACAATCCTAAAATATGGGGGGAAAAATAGTACCACATGCTGTTTAGGAATAGGTACCCATTTAGTAAATGTATGACATCACGGGAATAAAAAGCACCAGATTCAGGGGTGCTGTAACCTCTGAGAAAGAAGGGATGTGATGGGAGAAGGTTACACAGGAGGCTTCCACCATGTTGGTATGTATCTCTAGAGCTGTGTGGTAGGTACCTGGGTATTCGTTATATTACTCATTGTGACACTTTGTAAGTCTGAAATGCTTTGTGAAATAAAAGGTAAAGGTAATGTATATTCCTTATAATAAATTAAAACATTATTTAAGTATGTAATTTAATCTTTACCACCTATCTCCAACCCATGCCCAAAGGTATTCACTGTTAACAGTGCCAAGTATATTCGCCCAGGTCTTTTCTAGACATTTACCTTTTCTAGATATCTGTACATTTCATACATCAGGTTTTTTTTCTAATGTAAATAGAGCTATTTTACCTGTAATTCTCTAATGCTTGCTTTTTTTCACTTAATATCATAGATACCTTTCCATATGAGTACTTATTTATCTCCCCTGTATTTAATGGCTGTATAATATTTCATACTGTGAATGTGCTAGAATTTAATTGTCCCTCAACTGATACATTTTTAGGTTGTTCCTTTTTTTGTTACTAATATTCTGTAATGAATATTCCTGGTGAACCTTAGGAACATTTTTGTTTGAAATATTTCCAGAGGGAGTAATTTTTAAGGGAAAGACTTTTTAAAGTATTTATACTTAGCGATGAAAGAAACCCCAAAGGAAATATGGTATACTCCTCAATGTAAAGTCAATATATAAAAACTTTATATAAGTCAATTACAAAAAACACTAAAATTATAATAGAAAAATAAGCAAAGTACACCAATAGAAAACTTGCAGAAAAATAAATATGACTACTAAATACATGACAAATAGTTTATTCTCACTCTATAATCAGAGATGAAAGTTATAATTAGTTTCTATTTTCTGCCTATAAATGTAGACAAGATGAGGAAGGGAGCCAGAGTGTTGGCCATGTGGCAGAACTTAATCAAGAACTTAAAAATGTTCGTATCCTTAGACTATTAATTCCACTATTATAAATAGAATTTGAGGAAATAATTAAAGATGTTGTAAGTAGAGAACCATTGTATGTATTTTGAGGCCACTGCTCCGTCTCTTCTTTTTCTTCCCCCACATACATGGAAACAGCAGAGAGCCCCCAACATTCACTTTGTGCAACATGACTCTGATCCCCTGACCACAGCTGATTGAATGAGGCGTGCGTACCTGACTAAAGCTGGGCCAGGACCCCTTTCCAGGGGTTCTATCTAGCCTCACCTCTAGTTAAGTGATTTGCCTGTGTATCATTAGTTATAGAAATTCAACTCCAAAGTAGCTCAAACAGAAGAAAACAGGAGTTTATGAGCTCATATAACTGAAACTAGCTTCAAACACAGCTGAATCCAGCAGCTCCAATCATGTTGCTAAAACTTGGCTTTTGCCAGTTTCTCCCGCAGTATTGGCTTCCTCCAGCATGGAAGAGAGGGAGGGAGATGGTCATAAGTAGCTTATATCATTTCTATTGTTTATGATCCAAAAGGAAGAGAGGCATCCCGCTCCCGGCATTACCAGAGCAAATCTCGGGGAAGACCCAGTTGATCCCCTTGGGTTGTGGACCAATCTTTCTGGGGGATGGAAGAGGGAAGCAGCATGGCTAATAGTCCCACCAGGATCATATGAAGTGATGGGATGTAGTCCTCAATGAAAAAGGGGGCATGGGTGGGAAACAGATATCCCCACACCAAAGCCAGGGCTAGGACTAGCAACCAGAACCTCAGTCAGTCCTACCACAGCTCTAGAGGTTACAGTGAGAAAGAGAAATTGGCAAGATTAGAGCAAAAATAGTTTGAGCTTCTCTTAAAGGAATATAAAGTAGAAATGAAGATAAAGCTCTGAAATAATGTTAAGTCAAATGACTTTTTTTACTTTCAGAAGTACATGGATATTATAAAATGCAGGTCTCTGTTATTGCTGATGAATGGCCCCACACAATTCTATAACTTAGTGTGGAAGTGGGTTGAAAGACATGCCTCCCGTATCCTTGCTCTTTGTTTTCTTCCTGTCACAGTGGGGTATACTAGAATAATTTAAAAAAAGACAGAAAACTTAAGTTTCTAGATGGATAAAAAGTATTAAAATAGGAAGAAAGTGAATGATTATGGTAATAACTACTATTTATTGAACAGTCAACATGTACCAGGCCCTGTAGTAAATGTATAACCTCATTTAAATCTGATGTGTATCCTATGAGTTAGCAAGCGTTAGTCTGCTGATTTATAGGCCAGGGGGCCAGAGCTGAGAGGTGTAATTTTCCCCGGCTCCTGAGCTGTCAGAGCTGGGATTCCACTTTAAGTGTATCTGATCCCAGAGTCTGTGTCCTCATCATTATGCTTATAATTAGCTATAGCTTTAGTTTATTTAATTGTGTAATTTGACTATTTTACAAGCAAAATTATGACTTGTGGTATATTATTTTGTGTTTTATCCTATGTAAAAGAAAGTGTACTTGAAGTTGGCTTTCTCTTCCCCCTCTCCCCCCTCATTCTCCTTCCACAATCACCTTCCCCCGACCTAAGGCCCCTCCTCCCACCTTGATCCATCAGTGACACCTAGGGCCTCGCTGTGTGGTAGGGAATTAGAGCACCTAAACATTTTACATTTCAAGCAATAATTATACACATTAATCATGTGGAAAGGCATGAATAACCTAAAACCCTTGAGGCACATCTGAAAATGTAACTGCACTATTTAAATTGTGACCCAAGAAAATGTCACTGCTGAGGTGTTTCCTGTGTAGATAAATGCGGCTCAAAGAAATATAACACCAAAGTCCCTTGTTTACACTAGCTGTGTGCATATTCCTTTTATTGTTTTTCCAAAGAGAAGAACTCTTGCCTCAGGTTTTTTCTCTGTTCTTTCCTCTCAGCCCAGCTTTATGTACCCTCCACCTCAAAATGGACTAGTCTACTTCTGATGATGATGTCTTACCAGCATAGGTCTTTTCCTCCTCTACCAGTTGATAATTGGTTTGATGATGCTTCTATTATCTTAGCCCTTCTTTAGTTTACCAGTCAGCCACCATTTGATAGTCTATGCCTTCTAGTCTCATCACATGGCCAGCCCGCCAGTAGATGCACGATAAGCTCAGCCTTGATATCTGGGAAGTGAGTGCTTTCATCAGATAGCAATGGACAGTGTTTAGTCATTTGATAATGGCTTCCCAGATGGCTATAATGTATTTCTTTTTGTATTATCTACAACAGCAGTCTCCAAACTTTTTTGAATGTTCATTCCCATCAGTATATTCTTGGGGAGTAATTCTTAACCAAATATATGTATATTTATTTATAAAATATATACATTGCTACCATCATTAGCTTATAACTTAATCACAATATATGCTTATGGTGAAGTTCATCATTAATAATAGTGGATATAAATCCATATTTCAAATAATCTATGAAGTTTTTTTTAAGACAAACTTTGGTTGGATTTAGATTATTTTAACTTTGAAATGTGGTTGTGAAAGATCTGACACTAGAAGTGTCAGTTCTGTCATTTGCTTGTTTTCCTGTGGTTTCTTTGCAAAGGACTCTGGTCAAATCACTTGTCTATTTTCTATGGGTTAGTTTAATTAAACATAGATAATCAGTAAATCCTCTTAACTGTGGATTAACCTAGCATACTGCAGTAAATTACTACATGCTAGCAGGTACTAACTGGGTGGGACCCGGACTGCCAATGCCTGGAAGTGGGTAATCCCCTTTTCCTTGAGGGCATCTCTATGCTGTTCTAGGCCAAGAGACCAATCCATAGACTGACCTCAGGGTTACGCATTCTGTATATAAAATACTAGCCGAGTTTAATGCTTTTCTTTTTTAATTTGAATTAAGCATAAAGATATCCTCGTATTTTTTTCTCTTGCATCCCAAATGTATTGCCTTGCATTATTCCTGGAGTACACACACCCCTGGATGCTGACCTCCTTTAGAAACTCAGCCTGGTTCAAGGAATAATTTCTCACATAAGCAAGGATGTTTCGATTTAAAAAGACGTGCTCATTTCAGTTACTCAGCCATTTTATAGAAAGTGAAACAGTTTTGAAATGAATTGTCTTTATAGAGAACCATAATTTGCAAGCAAAATCCTCACTCTACAAAATGTGAAATGTTCTAAGCAACAGCTGTGAGCATTTCAAACGTGCACTACTCTTTAACGGTTCAACTGTTGCCAAGGGAATTTGATTTGGCTTTAAAATCTTCCTTGGTTTTAATTCTGCATTTATCCTCAGAGATTGAGTAAACAAGTTCTTCGTGGCTGGTACACTGGTTTTCATAAAGACTGGCACAAGAAATTTGAGATGTGGAAATGTAAGTTTCTTGAAGGTAGGAAGGAGACTGCTATTGTAAGCCAGTTTTATAGGGCCTGGCAGTGATGAACTTGATCAGAGCAAAAATGGGCACTATTATTCAGTGGCCAGTCATCTGGATTCAGTAGGGGGAGCCTGCTTTCATCCATGAGAGCCATTTTTTTCTGTTTCCCATTTCAGTTCAAAGCAGGATTACTTAATCTTTAATGGCACAAAATTTTTTTTCTCACTCAGGAGCCATTTCTGTGAGTGTGCATGGAAATTTGCAACATTTGTGTTAACACAAACAGAATGCATTTTTTGCCATCACTTGTACATATGGTATATATAGTTTTATTTATATATAGTTATATTTCCTAACTGTATAGAAAACATGGTATAATGCAGAGGGGAAACACTAGGCTACAGAACGATACACACAATACTAAAAGAAAAAAATATTGGCGTGAAGTATACTAAAATGCCAACATTGAGGGATTATGAATGTTAATCTTTTCCATGTATTTTTTTTTTCATTTACCAAGTTTTAAACAATTGGTACCCTGACATGTGTAGTTAGCGTTAAGAATGTTTCTTCCTTTTTCTTGCAACCCCTCCCTCCCTGCAAAAGAGTTATGTAGCATGCATTCAAATAAAGTGACAGTCTAAGAATATTCTTTTGGTCTAGGGCTCACCAAGGATGTAAATACATCTCTAAATATTTTATCACTTGTCTAGCTCGAGTTAAGGCTTCTCCATAAACTTTTACGAATCCACCTTGCCAATTAAAAGCTCCCAAGCTCCTAGTCTGGAGCGGGGTTTCTCTGAGTTCTGTTCAGCAGAAGGGCCGATGCGACGGTATCAATAAATGATTGCAGAGCGTAGAGAGCGCGTGCCCACCTGTATAAGCTACACTGAGCCGGCCTCAACCAAGACTTGCAGGAGCTTCAGGGAGCTGATATTCAAAGGAGAGGTTTAGGAAAAAGGAGACGAGGTGAGAGCGAATTCGAAGCGATACCCAACCCTTGGCCAAGCCCCAGGGGTTCAGATTTCGGTGCCAGACCTCCCACAAGGTTCAGCGGAGAGCGAATGCCGGGGGTTTCTCAGCGGGTTGCAAGGGGCCCATTTACACAGGCGCGGGCGGGGGGATATTATTTCTGTCTACGCAGCGCTGGTTCCAGTCCTGAGTGGGGCTCCTCGAGCCCAGAAGGGCCACCCTGGCCGCCGAAGGAGGCGGAATCAAGGCCCGGGGGGCTTCCCCACCCGCAGCCGATTCTTGTCCTTAGAATCCTGTGGTTAAGAGATGACTGCCGCCCAGAGTCTCCGCATTGCGCGGAAACCCATCCCATTGATCTGTCAGTCGCACACGTCCGAGGTTTAAGGAGCTCGTCTTAGGCCTAGCGGCCGCTGTGACTACCTTCTGCAGCCTAACCAACCGCCTGGCGGAAGCGGCAGCAGCGCGGCCGCCGATCGCGGCTGCATCCGGGTCCCTCTCTCCTCAGCCCAATCGTCGGTCTCCTCTCCTCCCACCCTCCTGTTTCTCCGCCCCCCCCGCCGCCAATCCCTGATCGGCTCTCACCCGAACATGCTGGCATGGGAGTGAAGGCGGACGCCGGCCAATGAGGCCTCGCTTCCCTTTTGAAGCCTCCAGTGAGTGGGCACCGGGGGCGGGCGCTGCTGGCCAGAAGGTTTGGTTGCACTTGTGCCATGGACTCAGCCGCCCGGTGATATTGACAATAGGAGAGAGAAAGGGGCATTGACGGGGACCCACCGCGGGTACTGAAAGGCGGCTCTGGCAGCGGCGGCTCCGGCTCCAGCGGCTCCTCCTCCTTCTCCTTCCTTCTCCTCCTGCTGCCGCTGCGGATCCAGTCTTCCTCCCTCCCTTCCCCCCTCCCCACGTCGTCGCTGCCGCCGCCGCCGCCAGGTCCGGGGCAACGAGCAGAGGCGCCGCCCGCCGGGAATGTGAGCGAGGAGCCACCGGCGGAGCCGCAACGGGGTCGGTGCCGATTTGATGGGACGGGCCCGCGGGGGAGGATCGTGAGGCCGCCGCTGCTGCCGGAGCGCTGAGATTCAGGTCCGGCCGTGAGGCCTAGAGGCGCCGCTGCCGCGGAACCGGAGGGACGCCGCGCCGGACAGCCGTCGCCCCGGGCTCCCTGCCGCTGTCCGGACCTCCCCCCGCAAGTCCCGGTCCCGCCACCCGCCCCCGCTGCGGCCCTCTCACCCGTCTCCCGCTCCTCAAAACCACAGATCATCTTCGGATTCTTCCCCAGAAGCTTCAAGGTAACTTCGCCCCTCCAGCTCCGCGGCTCGCCCGCTTCCCTTCCTCCTCTCTGTCTTCCTGGGGAACCTGCAGGACACCGGCCTCGGGAAGGCCTGGCCGGGGCACGCGAGGAGTGCGGTGGGGTGCGGTGCGGGAGAGGGAGCGCCGGTCCCACTTGTCTGATTTACCTGCAAATGCTTCTGATGGTGCTTCTCATTCACTCGGCCCCCTCCCCCCTTTTCTCCACCGTCCGGCGTTGGTTGAGCATTCTTGTACCCCTTGTCCACTGACTGGGCCGGGAGGGGTGGGGATGGGCGGAGGGGGAGATTGGTGTTGTGAGGAGGATTCTGAAGCACCTTATCTATCTTCAGGGCTTGGGGTGGGGGTGGGTAGGAGCAAAGGGAGTATGTGAGCATCCCCAAAGACAAACCCCTTTCCTGTCTTTCTCCTCCACCCCAGTACCCTCTTTGGTATATCCTGAGCCTTGAAAATGCCCCCTTGCCGGCTGCTTAGAGGAAGATAAAGCTTCGGGCTCCTTGGTCCAGGGCGAAACCTGTTTCCCCGGGCTTTGCACGGACCCGCTGCTCCTGCACGTTTAGTTCTGCAGCGCTTTAGGGTTGAGATCCTTGATGTTCATTCTGGGCCGCGGGGCATAAGGGGCAAATGATTTTTATAAAATTGCTGTCAATAAATCACCTTTAGAAATGGGAGATGAGGAATAAAGACGAGACAAAAAAGAGTGATGGAGGAACAAGAATTTACCGAAATCTTGTGTTGTTACGGTAAAGTGAAATATAAATAATTCACATGCTAGATTGATTGCAAAAGCGGCCCCTAAATTTACAACATATAAATGTGATGTGGATTTGCTCATGCAGTCTTTATGAAAATTTTAAAGTGATCTTACTTTTGTAGTCATTCATAGTTTGCAATTTTATTTCGAGTGTGTCACATTTTAAGACTAAATTAGGTAGATTTCTAAAAACTTTATTTTGAAAGAGAACGAAAGAAGACTTCAGAATTCCAAACCTCAACATCATGAAGTTTTGTTTGTTTTTTGTTTTCACTTTGTCAGAACCCAGGTGACACAGGTCACTTTTCATTCTTACACGTTCAGGAAGAAACTACTTTACTCTTTTATTTAGAGGTTAAAAAACACTTGTCTTATGTATTGGAATTTCAGGTGAGTAATTGCATTTCAACATTTCCTTCATATGCATTATTTCTATTCAAGTTTGCCATTAATCTTGCATGGAGCCTCAGTACCATGGAAATGATGGCATCTGTTTAAATTGTTAAATGAAATTGAGCTTAACGCTTGTTACTTTTTGGGAATATACTTCATTTTAATAATGTGATAGGGCTAAAAAAATCCAAAAGAACTGTTCAGTTTCATCAGTTTGATGGAATGAAAATTAATATTTGATGATGAACTTGAAGGGAACTCAATTTGGTTGTCTAAGTAAGCTGTGAATTTAAGTTTTCATTTCAACTTCGGTGCACGATTTCATCATAGTTTTGTTTATTAAGCTTTAATAACTTAAGATGGCTTCATTCACAAAGAAGACTTCTTTGAAATGATTTTAATTATGCCTTTTATGTGTTCCTGTTTAAAGTAATCTAGCCAGTCTTCATTTGCAGTGTGATATAGTTTATCACAGCTAACACAACACATTGCATTAAAAGTTGTGCCTTTTAATGTTAAAAGTTTCAGTAATTGTAAGTTTCACCATGTTGTGATACATTGGTGTAGGTTCTTGAAGTAGAATAAGGGTTTCAACTTCAGAGCTCATTCATAATATTAAATATCTTGGGAAAATGTATGGGTGGAAATTTTCCAGCTGCAGAATAGTTCCAAAATTACTTCAGGAATCTCAAGATGAGAATAGCTTTACAGTTTGAAAATGAGTAGATAGCTTAGAAGAGTTCAAGTCTAAACGAGCACCTTGAATGCTTATCATAGCGAGAGCAGCACAATACATTAGAATTATAATATTGCTTATGTGGTAGTTATATTACTTCTATTTTCCACTAAATTTTCATGTTTTCTCATTGAACATGACTTTTCTTAATGGATTTTATTTGCTTTCTTTATTACATATTCTCATTTTCATGAATATTGTATACGGGAATTTTAGAATTTGTGTAACTCATATACTAGGTCTGATCACAGAATATGGTGAATGTTTAAACAAATTTATAATAGTAAAAGACACATTGCCTTTAATCCCCCTTAAAATACTCCCCCTCTCTTCAAACTCACTTATCACATCATTCTTGCCACTTTCTGAAGCAGTTCTGGAAGCCCTCTTTCATGAGTGTCTTTAGTTGCGCTGTTGTGGCTGCCTCGATGTCCTGAATTGATTCAAAATGTTTACCTTTCATGGTCATTTTGACTTTGGGGAAGAGCCAGAAGTTGCATGGTGCCAGATCTGGTGAATAAGGTGGATAAGGACACACCGTAATGTTTTTATTTGACAGAAATTGCTGTATCAGAAGTGATGTGTGATACGGAGCCTTTCCGTGATCAGAAAATATGGTGAATACTGCTGCCGAGTGCCATCCAATGGAAAGGCAGGGATCTTCAATACAGGAAGTGGTGTGACGAACCTTAGTAACAGTGTATGACAAGTTTCAACTTGTTCAGTGCTGTCAGTTGGTTGTGAGCTATGGCTGAGAGAAGGTGTGTTTTAAAGTGTACCCTAAGTCATCCTCCATCATGACAACATTCCGTGTCACACATCGCTTCTGGTATATGGCAGTTTCTGTCAAATAAAAACATTATGGTGTGTCCTCATCCACCTTGTTCACTGGATCTGGCACCGTGTGATTTCTGGCTCTTCTCTAAAATCAAAATGACCATAAAAGGTAAATGTTTCGAATCAGTTCAGGACATCAAGGCAGCCACGACAGTGCAACTAAAGACACTTACGAAAGAGGGCTTCCAGAACTGCTTCAGAAAGTGGCAAGAATGATGGGATAAGTGTGTTTGAAGCAAGGGGGACTATTTTGAGGAGGATTAATGGCAATGTGTCTTTTACTGTAATAAATTTTTATTTAAACATTCACCGTATTTTGTGATCACACCTTATAGATGCTTCCCCTTGGGAATATGTTTATGATACCTCTTTCTCTCCAGTAGGGATATGTCCTCAGCACCAACTACTCCTCCATCAGTGGATAAAGTAGACGGATTTTCTCGGAAGTCCGTCAGAAAAGCCAGACAGAAGAGGTCTCAAAGTTCCTCACAGTTTAGGTCTCAAGGCAAGCCTATTGAGTTAACACCTCTGCCACTGCTGAAAGGTAAGGTTCATGACCAGGTGATGAATTCCTTTTTAATTGATCTTTTTATATCTATATACATAAAGTTTCTTTTTGTAGAGTTTCATATTTGTTAAAATTTTGTGTTGCACATTAAGGGGATAGGAGATTTCAGACGTGTTGAAGTTACTGGTGTGTGACCAGATATACTCATTCTCCTTTTCAAAGAGCTCAATTATTACATATAAATAGCTGTGGACAAATGAAAAGAAACTTATTATCAGGAGAATCTGTCACATTGATAAGTAGAAAAACTGGATGCCAGAGAAACTTTAAGAGTCTGGGTCTGTATTTTTTATTTTTTCTTCTGTTGACATTTAGATGTATGCATTGTATGCAGTGCCAGTTACAAATTGTACAATCTTAGTCATAGGAGGTAAACCTAGTAGAGGAGATGGTACCATTAACTGACATATAGAAAATGGTGTTTGAAAGAATTCATTTTTTGGTAATTGATTATGTGCATTCTTATTTTTAGATAGTACAAATAGAAAACGTATATGCTGATCATACTTGTTTAATACTACTTTTCTCTTTCCATTGGAATGAATTAAGGACAAGTTTTTAATATGAGTACTGTTTTTTTCTAAATTAGACCTTTCAACTTTTGTTTAGGTATGTGGATACTTTCTGTTCCTTTTTAATTTTCATGTATTTCCTCTATGTTTATGAACAAGCATTGCTTGAAATGTATTGGAACATAGCATTTATAGCATGGGAACTATCAGAATCTACCTTTGAAGGTAGATTTTTGTTTGCCTCACACTTGAAAGTGAAGAGAAAGGGGACATGAACAACACAATGCACTTTAGAGCCTCAGAGGAAATCCGAAAACCTGGTTTGCTACTTCATTAATGGACATTTATTTCTGTAACAATTTGTGAAATCAGAAGGTATTATAAGAAACACTGGGGTTTGACTAGAAGGATCCTCAAAATTTAGCCAAGCTTGTATTTTTCCCGTGTTAAATTTTTTTTCTTTTTGAGGGAGGGAGATTCATAAATGACATTCCAATGTTTATACTCGAAATCAGTGATAATAAATGAATACTTATTACTGTAAAGATGATATGCCTACGAGTTAGTAAAGATGAACTCTTATGACTCGGGGAAGGGCAGTGTTGGCTAAAGATTTTGCTAGTAAAAGTGAAAATAGTCTTTATGAGGCTTTGGGAGAAAAATAAAGGAAAAACACGCTAGGGATAAATCTAACGATGCTTGAAATACAAAGTTTGGAGGTATATTGGGTTCTTTAGTAACTTATTTAATCTGAACTAGACATATAATAGCTATTAGCATCTATATGTGGCAAAAGACTTTATTCTGAGGAAACAGATTAAACTTTTTTAGGGTAGAAAGGATTTGAAACGTCATTATTATATTTAGGTTTGGGGGCTCATGGTAAACATTTCCATTAGAACTTAATTACCCAATCATAGCCAGGGCATTGGTTTTGTGGGTAGTGAAAGAGGCATGTGTGAGAAGAATTTGGCATGTTTTAAAATTTTGTTGTCTTTTATCTCTTTTTTATTGTGGTAAACTATATATAACATAAAATTGACCATTTTAACCATTTTTAAGTGTGTTTTAAATACATTCACTTTGTTGTGCATCCATCACCACCCATCTCCAGAGCATTTTCATCTTCTCCAACTGAAACTCTGTATTCATTAAACACTAACTCCCCATTCCCCCAACCCTAACCCCTTGGCAACCCCATTCTACTGTCTGTCTCCACGAATTTGACTACTCTATGTACCTCATATAAGTGGAATCATACAGTATTTGTCTTTTTGTGACTGGCTTGTTTCACTTAGCATAATGTCCTCAAGGTTCATCCATGTTGTAGCATGTGTCAGAATTTTCTTTTCAAGGCAGAATAATACTCCATTGTATGTATACACCACATATTATTTATTCATCCATCAGTGGACACTTGGGTCACTTCCACATTTTGGTTATTGTGAATAATGCTGCTGTGAACATGGGTATGCAAGTATCTGTTTGAGTCCCTGCTTTCACTTCTTTTGGATATATATATATATATATATATATATATATATATATATATACCCAGAAGTGGAATTGCTAGATCATATTAATGTTTTTTGAGGAATCAGCATACTGTTTGCCACAGCAGGTGTATCATTTCACATTCCTACCAGCAATGCCTAAGGCTTCCAATTTCTCCACATCTTCACCAGCACTTATTATTTTCTGTTTTTTTTTTATTTTTTATAATAGGTATCATAATGTGTGTGAAGTGGTAATTCCTTGTGGTTTTATTTGTACTAATGATTAAGGATAAGTATCTTTTCATGTGTTCATTGACCATTTGTTTATCCTTTCTCACTTTTTAAGTGAAGTCTGGTAGTATTGAAAAGTTTCCAAGAACTTTGCTCTCCAAGAATACAGTTTTTGTAAACTTGTATATTTTGCCAGCATGGGAGAATTAGAGAGCAACAGGAATATTTATATATGTAAATATATATAATATATCCATAATCTTAATTCCAGACAGACTAAAAGTGATTCTTGTATAGTAAGCCCATTCTGGGAAAATATTCTGGAAAGCATTTCATAAATTAGATTTTCATATCAATAGACTAACAAAGAATATAGATATGGACTTCAGAAATGTGTATTTACTCTTGATTTTTATAGTGAATATAAAGAGTTTGTTAAATGATATTTGTTTCTCTAACAATGGATTGACTTTGTGTATTGCCTTCTCACCAACTTTAGGAAGTAATTTATGGAATATAAAGAAAATACAGGAGGAATTTTTTTAACTATTTCTTTTAGAGAAACTGAAGTAAATTATATATGCATGCCAAAGGATAGTTATAGATTTAATTTTCTGTAGTATTGCTTTGAGTAAATTGATAGGTTTGAGTTAATTTTATTGGGGGTACAGTATAAATAGCAATTGAATTTTGTGTGTTGCTTTAAAGAATAAAGTAAAATACATCCTCAGGGTCTTTAATTTTAGGGGAGTTTAAAATGGAAATTGTGTAACATAGTTATTATGTAACTCATCTTTTTTTTAATAACTCATCTTTTTAATATGTAATTTTTGAAAGCTCCAAAATTAGATATTCATTAATGATTATTTGTTTGGTGTGTATGCATTATCAGAATGTTCATTTTATGCATATAATATTTGACCGACTTGTAAGTAATACTGACATTAATTCTTAGCATCTTAAAAGTCTTTTCACTTGCAGCCTCATAATAAAGTGAAAGGAAAGTTTCATCTGTTTTGCCCTTTTGCTAATTGGTGAGGTTTTAAAATTTGTATCAATGATGTTATTTTCTATAGAAAGTAATGCCAGCATGTAGTTCTCTGTAAATATATGATGAGTGACCTAGCTTTTCCTCAGTTATGTAGTTAATGTAGAATGAAATTGCAGGATAAACCTTGAAACACAGACATTTGAATTTTCTCCCTCTTCATATACTTCTGAAAATTTTTTTAGGGAGTCCTGAAGTTTTTGAGTTTGAAGGACTCTTACTCATTTTACTGATAAAGGGAATCCAGTAGAGGTTTAGTGCCTTATGTGCTTGATAAGAAAGTAAAGACTTGGATGCTTTCCTTGTGCTTACATAGCAGGACATGAAGCAAGCTTTGACAGTTACCTAGGTGAGTGCTGAGTAAGGACAACCAAACTTAACATGTGGGCAAATAGATACACATTCATAATAATAATATTAATAATAATAACTAAAATAATAGTAGTATAATAGTGGTAGTAGGATATGGTTAAGTGATTTATATTCTCTCCCCACCCTATATCCTCCCATACATTATTTCCATCTTTCTTTGACTTTAAAAGATTATGTAAGTATAGATTGGAGTGAAATGTGTTTGAAAACTACCACTTCTTTGAAGATGGGATTATAATGAAAGTGGCATCATTATTTCTAGTCTCACAATTCATTGTATGTTTCTGAGGCATTTTGCTGATAGGTTGGAAGTTCAGTATTAAACATTCCCCAAGCTATGAGTGGAGGGACCCATTCAACAGAGAGAAACTTTGCTTCTTGGTATTGAAACTTTTAGATCAGCTACATTGTATTTCTATAACACCCCTTCTCTAATGAAAACATTATTTTTTAAACTTTAGGCTTATGATTCGCCTTATTACATTTTTATTTTTTAGGGTGACAGTTTGTGAGGACTTTAAAAATTCCAATTTAGTTTTTGTGCTTTTCTAATTATTGGATGGGATAATTCTTCTCTCTCGTCTATATCGGCTTTGTATATTCTAAAGAAGGAATATGTGTATGTAATTTCCAATTTTTATAATGGGCTAGTGTTCTAAAGTGTATTTCTAATGAGAATCGTCAGTTAGGGAAAAATGTCCTCTTAGTGTAGAGCTTACCTTCTTCCTTGTAGGTTAGGATGCAGCATTGCATGGAGGAAAGTAGATGGGCTTTGTTGCCCATGAGAGTCCTAGCTCACTTACTAGCTGTATTACTGGGGCAAGTGAGTTAACTCTTGAAAGCCTTGATTTCCTTGTCTACCAAATGCGGATGATGATAATAATCAATAGATGTGGCAGTGCCACACCTTAATAAATGCTAGCTATTGTTATTTAACTGAGATTTCAGATGTTAGAGTATGAATAACGGGAAAGTATTATTTGATTTTTTTATTTATTTTCCAAGTAAAAAGTTGAAATTGGAAATTTCTTTGAAAACTGTGAAAAAAGAGCATAGTTTTGCAGTCATGAACCTTTTTCAACCAAAAAATTCCAAGAAACAGTTTGCAAAAGTATTGCATTGGGTGGATTAGCTAGTTTTAAACATCTTTATTTGGAGATTTTTACCTATTGCATTATTATCCTGCCACATTTTTTAGTGTAATGCTTTTTATTTTTAACTTATTCGTTTTCTGAATTGTTAATACAGTCACATGGTTCAAATTTCAAGAGATACAAAAGGACGTATAGTGAAATATCTTCCTCCCTACTTGATTCTCCTAGTTTCCCTTCCCAGAAGCAACCAGTCATAATATTGTATAGCTGGTATAGACATTCCTAAACCCTTGATTGAATTTGAAATGCATTGAGCAGCCTTAAATTATATGCACATTTTATATGTGTCTGTCCATTTTTTAAACGTGAGAATTACATAACATTTTTCAGATTCTCAAAGGGGTGTCTGAATCAAAAAGGTTAAGAACCATCAGGCTAGTTTGTACTTTAGATTACTGATGGATGGTTTTTAGGCAACTAAATTTGTAATGAGAGAGGCAGGGGGAAGAGAGAGAGGGGTGGGGGAGGGGGAAGGGGAGGAAGGGGAACGGGAGGAGGGAGAGGGGGAGGGAGAGACCTTTAAAAATTAAGCTTTTTGAACCACAAGAATATCTGTAAGTTAGTAGGTGTTAATATTCAGCTTTGCAGCCTTAGAAACAGTGTAGGAATATTTTTCTTTTGGGGAAGAAATGATAAAATCTTGCACAACACTAAAGTGTTCGATTATACCATTTTCCTGTGTGAAAGAGTATACTTAGTTGTAGGGAAGAGGTATTTCATTCACTTTTAGGCGGGAATATCTTTTTCCTTATATATCCTAATAGCTTGTTTCTGTAGTATAGAGAAAATTCCCATAGAGTTTTATGTGGGCCAGAAAAAATTGAGAGTAAGTGTTCCTGACTTATTAATCATTTAAAAGTAGGGTAGCAGCTTGCATTCATATCCCATCCCATCTAAGTGTGATAATTACTGCCTAGTTCTTAACCTTTGGTTCATGAATTTCTGGGCATAGGGTGCATGCATCATGAATGGGCTTCAAGGCTCTAAGAACCTCCTAAAATTATATGTAAACCTCCTAAAATTTACAGTGATGGAAGGAGAACTGACTCCGGGTGGTGAACACACAATGTGATATACAGATATAAAGAAATAAAAATCAACCGAAAAACATTGGTAAGCATTTCCCATTATATAGCTCTTCCTATACTTATAATAGTTAATATTCTTCAACTCCTACAATGTACCCAGCACTGGGCTAAATGTTTTATCTACTTGAAGGCACTTAATCTGACTCTATGAGGTGGGTTCTAATACTCTCTCAATTTTGGAGATAAAAACCATTACTTAGAAGTCACACAGCTATGAGTGGACCCAGAATTCTAACTTATGTGTGTGTGACCCCGAGGGCCTCCATTCTTACCTCAGGGAGGCCATCTGCCTCTCTTAGGTAATACATGTTACATATAAAGGTATAGACTGTTATGTATTAGGTAAAAATATCATAATATAACTGTATCATATAATTATAAAATATGTTCCTTTCTGCTTAATTCTACTGTAACATAAAAAATGAGACCCCTTTTTGTTTTTATAAAATCTTCAAATACAAAGGGTAGAAAAATATTTTTAAATAGTAAAAGAGGGTGTCATCACTGGCAAACAAACCAAAAAACTACCTTAGTAAGCTTTGTTGAAACATCTAGAAACTTGACTGTTCTTTTCCACATACTACAAAATCTAATTAATATTAAGAGATAACATTATTATAAAATAAAAGTCTTGACAAAAGAAAACTTGATTATAAAACCCTGCTTTGAAAGTCCATTATAACATTCAGATGTGCTATTCTCTCAAACTATGGAAAAAAGAACGTCTGGTGATCTGACCAGCCCATAATTCAGTCCCCAAACATCAGCACAAAAAAAGGGATTTCGCTATACTGAACATCTGCAAAATGAAAGTGATAAACCCCCTAAGTAAAAGGAATCATTCAGTATGTCATACAAAAAATCCACTCCATCTCTCTCCATAAGATACCACTTCTGAAAGTCGAGAACCATATGACTGCACTCATATGTGGGATATAAAACTGAAAGCAACAAAGAAACAAGACAAAGAAAGAAAGAAACAAAAACTCATAGACACAAACAACAGTTTAGTGGTTACCAAAGGGCAAGGAAGGGGGGGTGTAGAAGAGGGAAAAGGGGGTCAAATTTACAGTGATGGAAGGAGAACTGACTCCGGGTGGTGAACACACAATGTGATATACAGATGATGTATTATACAAATGTACACTTGAAACCTATATAATTTTACTAAGCATTGTAACCCCAATAAATTTAATTAAAAAAAAAATACCACTTCTGCCTTCGACCGGAAACATGAAGAATTACTAGAGCACTAAACCACTCTCAGGATTTTAAGTGAACACTCAGCAATTTGATTCTTTAAAAATAAAACGTCTTCATTAAACAAGTTTATAAGTTTGTGATACTTACAAGTTAAAATAAAATTTATATAGCCTGAATTTGGGGGAAATTAAAAAAAAATATTTAGGAAAGAAAAATAAATGTCTATGCTACTACTACTAATAAACTAGATGTCAACTATAAATGTTCATTTACTAACAAATGCTTATTGAATGCCAACTATGTACAATGCACTGATCTAGGCCCTAGAGAAACAAGGTTTCTACAACAAAGACGATTATACTTTAATGGGGACAGAGAAACAGATAACATACAAGTGAACAAAGAGAAAATAATTTCCAGATTATAAATAAGATGCAAGAAACAACAGAGTGATAGAAACTTCAAAGATGATTATTTTTAAAAGTCATGGGGGATGGTCCCTAAGAAGGTAGTATTTGAGCTGAAACTTGAATGATAAGAAGTCAGGGGGAAAGGGGCGGTCGGTTAGCTCAGTTGGCTAGAGCACAGTGCTCATAACACCAACGTTGCCTGTTCGATCCCCACATGGGCTACTGAGCTGTGCCTGCCCCAACTAGATTGGAACAACTACTTGACTTGGAGCTGATGGGTCCTGGAAAAAACACACTGTTCCACAATAAAAATTAAAAAAACATCAGGGAAGAAAGTTCTAGGTAGAAAAAGACCATCTCAATCTTATGAGAAGACTCATTTGGTACCTCAATATTGTTATGCCCTGGCTGGTTTATATCCTGAAAAGACCCACATTATAATGAATTGTTGTTTGTAATTTACAATGCTTCTTGGCAAGTGTCCAATGCATATGTGTTCACATACAGCTAACATGATACTCAGAAAAAGAAAAAAATAAAACAATATGGATTGTTTTATATGGATTATATGGATTATTTCTATTTAAGGAAGAAAAATGCAGTGTATATAGCTGAGTATTAGACCTTTAAAGCAAAAGGAGAACTAGTTCTTATGGAACAATCTCAGCATTACTATTTAGTCAACATCAGTTTCAAACTGACTTCTCATTTCAGGAATAATAATGTAAAGTGGCTAATGTAATTATTTTCAAGGGAAAGTCCAATTTTACAGAGTTACCAGGTGAAATTATTGTTAAGTAAACTTATTTTGGAAGTCTTCTGCTAGGACAGGATCTCCAAACTTTTTTCATAATTGCCTACTCCTATCAGTAAACAATACGTATCTGTTTATACATTGTATACTGTGCTGTTATGCAAATATGTAATGCCCATTGAGAACATACACAGACACAGAAAGTTAAAAAGGATGATATTGAGAAATAAAATGTATAGGTGTTCTGGTGCCTGATTTTTGTACCTCCTTGCCCCTTGCCCATCCTATCAACACATGCCCTGGCCTTGAGCACATCTTTGTTGGGAGATTTTGCTTCCAAGATCTCCCCTTCAGGTTTTGAGGCTTGTTAGTTTTTGTAGCAGTTTGTTTTGAGTCAGAGAAAAAGGAGAAGAGTTGAATGAGAAAACTTCTTTCTTTGCCTTCTTTAGGTTTTTGAATTTATTGCACTTTAAAGAAACCAAATCTGAATTTAGGATTTTGCCAGTTTTAAGGAGTGTCATAGGTGGTTGTTTGTTGAGGGCTCTTATCTTGTTGTCAGTGGGTGGGTTTCACAGGGTCCTTGACCCTCTTGAAATTCCAGGCGGTATTTTATGTCTCTGTGCAGATGGACATTTTTCTGGGCAAAGGCTTTAGAGCTTTCATCATACTTTCAGAGGAGTTTCTCCAAAGGCCAGTTTCTCCGCCGCTGCTTTGGGTGGTGGGGGTCAGCTTCCCCCTTCAGAGCAGAAAGAGAGAATTCGTCACATAATCCCCTTCTGTAGAAGGAGATCTCATATGACCAGACGTTTCTTCGTTTTTAATTTCTTTTTTGATATCAAACAGAATTTTAAAAGGATTTTGAAGGTAGAAGTTACTATGTGACTCCAGTGTGGTGGTTTGGAAATTTTTGATCAGTATCATTTGAAAAATTAAGCCAGGTGAACAGGACTACCAGTGGTAACATTGACTGTGTTATAAAAAAAACATTTTTCCTGGACTAGCTGGGGACCTGGAAGAAGTGGGGAGGAGAAACTCAGGTTTATCTTTGCTGGTGAGTAAGTAGTTTAGCAACCCATGAAACAGAAGAGAGGCGGTGTCTGTTGGTTCTCCTGTGCCTGGCAATGTACTACAACATGGTGTCACGTTGAAGCTTCCCAACAATACCAAGAGCAAGGGATGTTTGCTTTTAACTGACAGCTGAGTAACTTGCCCACTCCTGCAGAGAGAGCCAGGGCTGGGACCCCAAGCCCATCTGGTTCCAGTGCCACTGCCTTCTCCGTCACGTGCATGAGCAGCAGGTAGATGAACACGGGTGAGCACGGGAGCTAACCGCCATCTTGCTCGTGCTGTGCTGGGATGATTTAGTAAGGGAATCATCTTACTGCCTCTTGAAGGAAACTGAAAACTGAGGAGACTGAAGTGATGAGAGGGAGAAGTGGAGAAGACAAGGGAGGAACAGCCAGGCTGGTAGCATGGGAGGATGTAAATGTGTGGTGATGGGGAAGAATCATGGAAGAGCAGCGGGCCTCAGACTTGACTCCTTGAAAGGGCCAGGCATTGTAGCCAAGAGGCGGGCAGGAAGGGTCGTTGGCCCCTCACAATGGTAGAGAGGGGGAAGGTGCTCCTCTGGACTCCAGTAGGACTCAAGTGCTGTCACGGTAAAGGCATGTCAGCCATGGGGTGGTTAGGGTTTGGTAAACTGGTAGCATTCTGGTAGTGGTGTCTCTTACCATGCATTTTTCCATCTTTGGGAACTAGTTTATAGTAGGAAAGGGCATGGGTTAAAGTCTCTGTGAGGATCCTAGCTTTGTGAACTAAGGTCAGTTACTTAACCTTTTTAAGGCTTCAATTCCCACTTTTGTGAAATGGGACTGATACTTCCCAAGGTGGTTGTGACGAGTGAGATGAGGTGGGTAAAGCTACATAATGTGTGGCTGGCTGCTTAATAAATATTCCTTCCCTTATCATTCCGCTTGTCATTGACCTTTCTTTGAGTCACTCCTATTGATCTTGATCTTGTTTCAGAACACACAGTGTTGCGGGAAGAGATCTGGCCAAAGTTATCCATTTATGTGGGCACCATGAAAGGCTTTCACTTTACCGCGATGTTACATTTTAATTTAATTAGTTCATGGTTGCTTGTTTCTGGAACTCTGTTCAAAGTAAAATGGTAAAACATTAAAAAGAACGTGTAGAAAATTGGGACTTGGCATTGTGTCAAAAAAAGTGCTGTCTTCTAATGAGGAATATACAGACTTTCCAGTTAGCCTTTTACCAAAGTACCTCCAGAAGACAGTATCTGTAAATGGAAGGGGATAGTCCACTGCCGCACCTTGTAAGGAAATACAGTGAGAATTTAGAGTGGGCTCAGGCTCCTGAGGAGCCGTCTTATATTAGAATTTGGAACCCGCAGCTCTCTGTCGGGTGCCTTGCACATTGTAGGCATACAACCCTTTTGTTTTTGAATGAATATTTTGAAATCAAGGACATTTGTAGCAAAAACGAGTTTCTTTTGAGGGTCAGAAATGACTTCAACCTTTGTCTCATCAAGTTAATTTTCCAGAAAGATAATGATGCATCAAAAGGACTAGTATTTTCCCCCAGTTTATGAACAGAAGTCAAAATGACTTGAAAGCAGATTGATAACAAGGAACTTTTTAAAAATAAAAGGAAGTTTCAGTGCTCTCTGTCCTGTCCTGTCCTGTCCTTCCATGCTTCCACCTACATTTGATCTCCAACTCTGTCTACAACTGATAAAATGAACTGGTGTTTTTAACATTAACGAGCCATCTAGAAATAATATTCATTTCACTTTAAGAAAGCTTGAAGATATTTTTGTCAAACAGTTAAGATGAAGTTTTAAAACTCAGTAGTTCTAAAATTTACTTGAATGTGGCTGGATCTAGGGGGATCTGTAAGTTTTCAGGTATGAGGAACTTTGACATAACCTTTGGCTGCTGATAAAACTTTGCACTTTAATACTTAGATTTAGTTGTTGAAGACTTTGGATGGAGCTATATTTTGTTGTATTTAGATTTATATCTGAACATTGTAAAAGGCATTTCAACTAATGGTAGAATTTATTTAGAGTTTTCTGCTTTCGTGGGATGTTCTAGAAAAGGTGTATACTTTAGATGTCGTTGGGCTTGCTAGTGGAAGACCCTGTACTCATGCTCTTGAATTATGGTGAAGCTCCAATGAAATGTTTGCAAATGCTTTTCAAAGTATGTATGAAGCAAACAGCTATAAAAGGAGTCTACATATGATCTGGCTAAATAGTCTCCTCCAAGGGTCTTAAATTCTCATTTTTGTCATCGTCCTATCGGCTACGTAATTCAATCCATTCATTCATCAAATTTCTGAGTAGGTTGATGCACCAGGCACTGCCCTGGAACAGTGATGAACAAAACAAGAAGGTTGACGAGGTTCTTCCTTTCAAAAGGCCATTGTAGCTGGAGGTCAGAGACTGATGGGGCTGTTCAGGTTGTCAGGGCCAAATCATTCAGGCTGGGTTAAAGTTTGTCCTTGATCCTGTCCTTGTACATATCCTTAACTGTACAACCACAGAATATACAAATCACCTAAAAACCCCCTGCCCTGTCATGAGGAATAATATTTTCCTCTCGTGTTTATATGTTCTTGTGTTACAATTAAAAATTTTTTGTTCTGTGATGATTAATAACATTATAATTACTGTGAGATAGTCTTATTGTTGGAGTTGGAATTAGAAAAAGTTCTTTTGTCATGGTAACATCGTACTTGTCATTTTATGATACTGAGGTTTCTTTGAAGATTACTGGAAGATTACTTTGCAATAGTCTTATTACTAGAGTTGGAATTTTAAAAAGTTCTTTTTTCTTGTCATGGTAACATCTTTCTTGTCATTTTATGACAGTAAAGTTTCTTTGAAAATAGATCACTTAGTCATTGCTTGCTTTAAAAAAATATTACCTATTTACTTTCAGACTATAAATATGAAATGTACAAAATGTCTTTTTACTAAGGAAAATCCATCTGCATGTCTAGCTATATGCTCTATAGGTGGCACTGTATTATTAAAGTATATATTCTTAAGTTTTCATGTGTTTTAATTCACTGTTTTATGAACTGCTGCTTGAAATAGTGGGGTACGTAATACTGTAGATTTAATTCATTTCAAGAATAAAGGTTTAGAAGATTAGAGCTAGAATTACTGTTAGCACCAATTGAAGTTCATTAAATGATGATGCAAGCAACAGTAAAACTAGAGCCAGGCAAAGCAATTAACATTGGTTATGGTGTTATGGTTACTGTGAAGATTGGAAAAATAAATAATTGAAAGTATTTTAAATTTGACAAATTGAATGAAGTTAAAAATTGAATCCACCTCCTTGTCACTTGCTAATTTTAAATTTTCCTGAGCTATTATGATTTAAATTATTGAACATTATCTGTGCTGTATTCTGTGGGTGGTGAAAATTGAGGGGAGTGAGTGCTTTTCAGTACCAGTACTTGAAGCAGAACTGGATTTGAGATGGTTTACATAAGGAGGCAAGCATCATCTATGATTATCTCAAGCTCTGACCTGTGGGAGAGCCTAATAAAATAAATCAAAGGACTGTAGAGTTTGGAGTTTTTGACAGTCAGTACTTAAATGACCACTCATGTACCTCAGTGGTTAATGAATCACTTAATCATTGCTTGCTTTTATTTTTCTAAAATAATTTTAGAATCATTTCAAGATTAGTCAAACTGTGTGCAACCCTGTGAGTGCAAATCTATGTTTAATATTAACATAGTATTGGTGAAATTATATTTCTTTAAGGTTAATGAAATATTATTTTTCTTTTGCATGTTAATGTGAGTAGTACATGACACCTACTTTCTTGGCTAGAATGATCCCCCCTCCCCCCCACTTTTTGAGCAAGGCTGTTTGTAAATCTATACTGTATCTTAAGAGAATAATTTCTTCACATTAGAGCATCATAGTCAGTGATTGCTATTCATTTCTCCTCCATAATGCAAGGATAGTTGAGCAGTGACTTGCTTCTCTCTTTCTTGGTGAGATAGTCATGAAGTTTTGCTTGCCTCCTTTGAAAAAGATGAGAGATCAAAAGCCTCTCCATAGGGTGATTTTGATGACTGATTGAGTTAATATAGCTAACACTTAGAGCAGGGTCCTGGTCATGGTGTCATATAAATGTTAGCTGTCTTTGTCATTGTCATTGATGTTATTATTATTTATTTATATATACTACCTATTATCTGTATTTTAAGACGTGGCTTTCAAGTGGGTCCTTTAAAGATGATTTATTTCTGTATTCTATGGTGGCTGTTTGTTTTTAAAAATCCATTAAGTTTATCCATAGACTAAATTGTTTAAGTGAAGCAATACATCACTATATATTGCATTTGCTAATGAACTTTAAAAAGCATTTGAAAAGCATTTTTGAGTGAAGTAACATTTGGAAGCTGTCAAAGTTGGTATATTACCAAACCCAAGGACTAGTCCAGCCAAGGGTAAGCTGCTTCGCTTCATGACAGATCTTAAGGTATTGTGTTCACCTGTCTTCCCCAGCTGGTGTGTGTGGTGTGTTGGGGGTGATTGGGGAGTGGGTTGTGTGTGATGACACTGAACATCGGGAGGGACTGTTGGTGGTTGCTAAATGTAATTGAGGTTGATGAATGCTACCTGGACAGATAGGAAATAGCTGTTAATCTAACATCTTTCATTAAGTGGGAGCATTGAAAAATTAAAAAAAAAAATCTAAAATTAAAAAAATATCTGAAGATGTTGCTAGGAGTTTTGCAAAAGTATCTTTGGAGCAGATGGCTTAGAATATGAATTTTATGTGTGTTAGAAATTTTTTCTTCATCTGCCAGTTTCTACCTAACGCTATTTTTATGAACTGGAATTATGGATTTGTTGAATACCAATAATTGTGATTAGCAGTGAAACCTGTGTTTAGTTTTTATTCAGACCTAGCAAGTTTTTTTCCATTTGCTCCCTCATGGGAAGTTATGGTTATTACAGTGTCCAAATCACTTATTTCTCATACTTGTCTCAAGATAATGAGTGTCATCATTGACACATCTTCAGTTTCTATTGAGATGAGAAAATGTATTCAACCCCAGTGGATTTTTTTTCCTTTCATAAGAATTTCAAGTAAAATAAGTGACTGTGAATGAAAATACTCACAAAAGCAACATGTACATATGTTTGAAGTAGGGATAGAATAAGGGAAACCCAGGTTCCAAGAAATTACTGGCAGTTCAGAGTTCACTAAGTGATTGAGTTGGAATGTCAGTCAGAACTCGCCCCCCCCCCCCCCAGGTTGTCTTCTTGAGCTGGTAGATGCTGGTGTTTCTGTAAAAACTCCAAGACTAAACAATGAAAGCCTCAGTCAAGGCAGGGTGCTCTATGTGTATATCCTGTTTGCCTTCAGCTTAATAGTCGTTTTACAGGTGGATTTGCAAGTGCATATAGAGCTATGGCCAGGCCAGAAATACAGAGGTCATGTGGGAGGCTAGGGAGCCTGACGATGAAGACATAAAGATGGTGCATGTCCAGCAGGGTGGAGTTATGGAAAGAGGGAAGGTTTCCCTCTTTAGCCAGTCTTAGAATTCCAGCCAATTTTCCTGGCAAGCTGGGTGAGCTTGGACAAATGACCTTCTCAGGGCCTCAGTTTGCTCATCCGTAAAGTGATGATAACATCGTCTATCTTGCAGGATAGTTTGAAAGCTGATATATATGAAATGCCTAGACCAGTACGGACACATGGTAGGCACTTGGTAATTGACAGTTGTCATAATGTTTCCATCCTTGAGGTCAGGGACCATGCCCATTCAGGATAGTGTTCCTGTTGTCCAGGATAGTGCCCCCTTCACACCTTCTCTGCTCAGTGAGCACCTGTTGAGTGAAACCATTCTTTCAAGCAGGAAGGGAATTCTTCATGTACAAAAGCAGTGCTGACTCGGATAATCACTTCTTATTCCTTTTTCTTTCCTGGTTTGTATCTTAAATATTCTTTTAAAGAATTTTTTTTTAAAAGAAGAGAGTGTTTGTGCAATGTGGCTGTGTAATAAACTGAGCATAGCTTTAAAGACAGGTTTATGATTATGGCCCACTCTGGTTAGCCGAAAGGTGCTGTTTTGGACAGATCAGCCTCTGAAAGGCCTGTGATTATCAAAGGTTGCCAAGTGCGTTGATGGGCTCCGCGCATAAGTTTCCTTTTCTGGTTTTATTTCCAGTCTCCTCAGCCCTGGTTGAGAGCTGGCAGTGTCTGGCATATAAGGAGACAGGAATGAGTATTTACTGAATGAATGAATGAATGAATGAATGAATGAACGAATGAATATGGTGATTATTAAGATATCAATATTTAGTGGGGTCTTTTTTTGCGTAATATTTATTTGATCAGCTTTGGAGAGCAGAAGCAATATACAAACATTAATTGAATTTCAGAGCAGCATCCTTGACTATGAAACAACCAGCTCAGTTTCCTGTCACATCTCTGGTTTAGACCAAAGATTTGCTGGCTCATATGAGTTGTTGCTGGTACTAACCTGGCGCTTTGCCTGCCTCCTTAAAATACACCATAGGAAACTTTTCAGTGGGGTGGAACCCAGGTCCTGAAAA
>NW_017732352.1:407247-415948 GCF_001890085.2 Hipposideros armiger | reverse complement strand
GGGCGGGGCGGGTGTGATGTGAGTGGCAGAACGAGCTGTGGGAGAGGGTGTGATATTCTGGTCCTTTCTCTCTCTCTGGGCCCTCTTGCCTTGTAGGGATTTATGTCAGCTCAGAGGCACTGGTTCTGGCTCATCATGATTAATGAAAGGTAAGTGCTATAAAAGTTACTACTCTGGTCCTCTGTGTAGTTTCTCTTTCCTCTTAGATGGACTTTTCTCTTCACCCTTTTGATTGATGTTCAGGACATTTAAAAAGCTTATTTTAACTTTAGCCTGAAGCAATCATAATGAAAAAGGAAAAGCTGTTTGTTATTGCAGGAAGCCCTCTCCCCTTCTACCCCATGCCCCCCACCCTGTACATCGGTACATTTGTTAATACCCAGGAAGAAGTGAATTTTAAGTTATCCATGTTTCTGTCCCTTCATTAGTGAGTTTAATTAAGAGGTGCAAGGATTTGATGTGGTTGGCTAAATTTTTAAGTAACAAGAGAAACACAGTGGTTCATGTTTTTGAAAATCTTTGTACAGTATTTGGGAAGATTTTCTAACCTCCTTTCCGGGGCTCTTCATTGTACAATGCACAATTTGATAAGACTCAATCTATGTATCTGTACTCCTTTGTACTTGAAGGAGAGTCAGTGTGTATTCTGAATAGACCAGTGTGAGACCCTGGGAGGCCTTTCTTTGGTGAGCATGTCTTCAGAAACAGGTAATCAGGATCTGTCTCCAGGAATTTTCTTTCTCCCAGAGACTCCTTTGCATGTGTCAAATGTAAACTAGGCCCATAAACTCTGGCGAATGCTTTCATTTAACCATCCAAACAGCTTCTGTTTCAGTTCCAAAAAAGGTAATTTTCCCCCTAACCATTAAATACTTAGGTTTCCTTTTTTTTTCTTTTTTCTTTTTTGAGGGAGTGAGGTTATTTGTTGCTGTTGAGCTCTCTTTGGTGATAATAGATGAGCTGTTTCAGAAATCAAGCCAATCAACATATAATGCACACTAATGTTCAATTTTTATAGAGTTTGGAAAGCTGTGATAACAGAACACATATAGGGGGAGGATTCTACTTAGTTTATAGGGGTAGCTTGAAAGAATTATAAATGTTTTAGTTTTTAAAATTACAGTGTCAGACATATAACTTTTAAGAGAGAAGTAGTCTAGAAGGAGATACAAAGAAACTGGAAACAGTGGTTATCTTTGCAGAATAGGAATGGAGGGTTTCACTTTCTAGATTGACATTAAAAAAATTAGTTATAAAACAGAAGGGTAGTCATGTGTTCGTTTTCCAAACTAATAGAAAGTAAGCAAACTACTGGGAATAAAATGATCCATTGAACATTGGCGATCATTAGATTAAACCTTGGTATAATCAGGTGTATGTGAGGAAATATATAGGAGTCTTTCCATATAGCATAAATGCTTATACTCATTTATTGATCAAATTAGCAATCCGATTAATAATCAAAGTATTATTTGATGTATGTGTGTTTGTCCTTCTATCCTTTCATCCACCTACCCGCCTGTCCGTATCAGCTAAGTAAAAGAAGTCCAGCTTGTGGTCTCTTTAACATAACTGGGTTCTTTTCTGTAAGCAAAGAGCTTTAATTACTCGTGTACCTAGATAACGTTGAAAAAGCACCATTTTTGATCTTCAGCAGGAGGGTAAAGTATTTAGTAATTTTCAGAAATGGTGTGTGAGACATTGAGAAGAGAAATTCTGTTGGTGTGAAATCTTTTATTCTCCCTATTTTCTGAGATTCTTGGTGATTTCATTGCATAAAGAACTCAGCTCCTTGGTTGTCATATTACACTTTAATGAGCTACACAGTCATTGTGACTTGTGCTGTCTTCTAATCAGCTCATCATCTCAGCAACATTGTGCCCATTGTCTGTCAATTTACTTCAGAATTGAAATTTTGTTTTTGTGTACTGCCATTAGAGAATCCAAGAGAGCTTAGTGGTTTGCATTGGATTTGGGGGATAAAAAGACGCTGAGTTAGCTTTTGCTACTTTGGAAACCACTCCAAAACTTGGTGGCTTAAAACAACAGCCATTTCTTTAGCTTACCACACTGCGGTTTGGCAATTTGGGCTGGTTTCAGCTGTGTGACGGTCCAGGTCTCTGCTGGTCTCACTGTTGCACCTGCAGTCTGCTGGCAGTTGATGGTCTCATTCACATATCTGATGGTTGACTGACTGACTGTTGGTTGGCTGTGGCTATAGGGGTTTCTGGGCTGTGTGAGTCTTATCCAGTAGAGGTTAGCCTGGGCTTCTCTGCATGGTGCTTCGTGGGGTTCTCTAGAGCGGTAAGAGAGGGCAAGCATAAATGCTTAAGTACTTTCCAAACCTCTGCTTACAATATGTTGGCTATTATCTCATTGGTTAAAGCAAGTTAAAGGACCAGCTGAAATTCTAAGGGTAGAGAGAGATCCCATCTTTTTGTTGGTGGAGCTCTAAAATTATACTGCAATGGCATGCATACAAGGAGGGAAAGAATTTGTGGACATTTTTGTAATCTCACATACATTCTGAGGACTCCAAATCTTGGTTCAATGGATATTGTCTCTATTTTAAAATATATCTGGAACCCAACCACTTCTCATTACCTCCTGGCTACCTCCTTGTCCAAACCACTGTCATCTTTGCTCCTAACAGGTTCTGTGCTTCCACCCTTGCCCGCTGTGCAATGTGCAGCAGCCAGAGTGAACTTTAAAAAATGGCCAGATCATGTCTCTTCTCTGTTCAAAACCTTCCATTGGCTTCTGATCTCATTAAGAATAAAATATAAATTCCCTACCGAGGCTACAAGACTTGACTTGATATGGCCCTTTCTGTGGCCTCATATCACTGTCCTCCTCACTCATCCCATCCCAGGTGCACTTCCCACTGTGCTGTTTCTCAAATACACTTAACATGCTCCTTCCTCAGGGCTTGGCATTTGCTGTTTTCTTGCCAGATATTCAGCATGGCTCCCTCCTTCACTTCCTGTAGGTCTCTGAGAGGTCGTCACTGATATCCCTACATACAATAATGTTCATTTCTTCCAGTCTCGAGCTTGCTTGATTTTACTCCATAGCACTTATCGCCACCTGACACTTGTTTGTTTTCTGTCCCTCCAATTAGAATGTAAACTCCTTGAGGGCAGCGACTTTGAGTGTTTATCCCCATTGCCTGGTGCAGGATATATACTCCCTATGCCTCAGTGGAATAACTGTTAAGTGAAAGTCATTAGCTGGTCCTAGTGGTGGCTCTTTCCTAGAGCTGGTGAGGCCTCTGTCCCATCATTACTGGGCTAGAAGCAGCCTATCTCCTTCCCTTGCCTGATGCTCAACTGGACTAGTGTAATGATATTTAATGAAGTGTTGACCCTATTTCCCTTAAAAAAATTTAAGCAATTTTAACTTGATGAATTTGGATCATTTTTCTTTATAAATACCTATCTTCATGGATTTAGAAATATGATCATTCTATTATAAGCTGATGGTTTCCAAAAATGTATAAATACACATGTGTGTTTTTTGCAGAGAGTGGCACACAGAGCAAACACTCTAGGCTAAACGTGGAGGCTCAGGTATTCGTTGCAGCGTTACTACCTTCTTGTACTCTTGAAATTCCTTCACTCCCCCATCTCTTTTTTTATTATTTATTTATTTATTTATTTATTTTTAAAAAAGATTTTATTGGGGAATTGGGGGCGGGAACAGCATTGGGGAGTCGGGGAAGGGGAACGGACAAGTTGCTGTCCTTTTGTTCTTCATTCATTCTAGTTGTGGAGGACGTCGCTTCACTGGCTCATGTTGGTATTATCATTGCGGTCTTCCCCAGGTGAGGCAGTAGCTCACCGGCCTTTGGACAGCAGCTCACCACGGCTCATGGCAGCTCACGAAAGCGCATGCCCGCTGCAGGCCAGCCCCACTGCAGCCTATGCTGTCGCCGGCGACTCACGGCAGCCCAGCTCCAGGTTGAGCTGTTGTTCACCATCTTAGCTGTAGAGGGCGCAGTGTCACTGTCACTGGCCCATGTGGGATCCGAACCGAGGCCCTGCTGCTCAGAGCTGGCATCCCAAGCCAACTCTCTTAACCAACGTGCCACTCGGCCAGCCCCGTCTCTCTTTTTTAGACCTGTATCCCAAATTGCTCAGGCCCCACTGGGCCAGGCTTCCCCTGAGCTTTAGCTCTCCCAGCCATAGAGTTGCTGTCCTTCAGGTATCACTTGTCTCTCAAATGGCTTTCTTATGGCTACTTCTCAGGCTTTGAATCTGAATTCTTTTTTTTAGTCCACAAGAGTTTATTTAGTATTTGCAGGTATGCGTTTGTTAACATATAGTCAAACCTCGAATTTGGAATGATGAGACCTGACCTGTGAGCAGGCGGAAGGGCAGTCTGGCTTAGTGAAACCTCTGAATCACCAGAATATTTAAAAATAAAGGCAATTATATGATGTTAAAATTACAGTGCATATGATAGACTATAACTGGGACACAGTCAGCTGTGTGGAAATATTTACAGTTCACAGCAGGCCTTCAGAATCAGCTAAGCGTTTGAAGCAGCAAAGTCTGTAAGGTTTACTTGACCCAGACTTTGAAGGCAAATTCAAAGAACCTGAGGAAGCAGTAATTCCTTGAAAACTTTGACTTGAAAAAGTTATTGATTTTTATATTACATTCTCCCAATTTGTGGACCTAAAAATGTGCAGGTGCAGAGGGACTTGTACTCGACGAGTACAAGAGAAATTCACATTCTGTAAGTTTCATAATGGAAACACTGAAGAGGAAGAGCTGAGACGTGAGGTTTCACTGCCCCGCCTCCTTCCTGCCTGGCCTGTCAGCTCATCCCCTTTGAAACATTTCCCATCCCAGAACGTGCGTGCTTAGGCGTTCATTGTTGTTGCACCGATGCTGGTTAAGTTAGAAAGCTGGGAGGTGAAACAAGGTGGGGGGTGGGGTGGTTAGGTAATTCAGTGGAGAAAGTGCTGGTAAATGACGGCAGGGACTGTGGTTCTGGGCTGGAACCGGCTCCTTTTGACGGTAAGGGGCAGGGTTAACGTGTTCTTTGGAGGCAGGCAGGCTAGGGTTGTAGCCTAGTTTTGGCTATTTCCTATTTGAGGGATCTTAAAAAGTTATTTAACCTCTCTATGTCTCAGCTTCCTTTGTGATAAAAAACGGGGGTGCTGATAGTGCCTGTATCTTAGATTTCTTGTAAGGAATAAATGAAGTGATGTATGTCAAAGGCTTAGTACTGTAAAAGGTACGTACTATATGCTCAGGAAATGTCAGGTAATACATACAGAAGGCATACTTTCTCAAGAATCTAGAAAAATGATGAAACCAGGAGGGCTTAAATGGGCGCTGGGGCCCAGTCTTATGTGTATGTGACATTTTGGCCCCTATGAAAATATTGAATAGCTGCAGTTAGTTTTTGAGAGGATGAAGGGTGACAGGCCGAGGGGAAGGGGTTGCCATAGTATTCACAAGGTCTGCAGCCGGGGTGCATAGTGAGTGGGGTGGTTTGGTGAGTGATGGACAGCGCCTCTCACGTGTGCACAGCGGCTCTAAAGACTGGCATGTGAGTTGGGGGGTGTGGAGTGAGCTACCGGGGCACGGAGAAAACATTGGTATGTATAGCAGTGTGTTGAGGACCAGGGTGGGGGGTGGAGTGAGAGGCTTGCAGGCTTCAGTCTGGCAATTTCATTTGATTCCAGAGGCAACCAGCAGCCGCCCAAGCTAGGCCTCTGCAAAGGGGCATGATACAACAGAGGCTCTGGAAGAATAGAATTCTTCCTGTGGGTGTAGGACAGATCTCTAGGATAATGGTCAAATCTATCCACTCAAGTACCCCTAGGCATCATAGAATTAAAATACCCTGTCAAAATCCTGCAGTTTCTTTGAAGTCTTATTTTTTACTTTAAAATTTCAGAGGTTTTTGCATTTCATAATATATTAGCTTCCTTTCATTCTAAAACTTGTGTGTTCTTAGTAAAGTAAATGGCTCCGGGGTGATTTGCCATGTTTAGCCTGTGGCTTCTGGAAAGCACTTACACTGCCCTCCTTGGATTGGTTAATCCAGGAGCAGGGTAGTTACCAAGTAGGGTATTTGGACTGTCAGGACAGAGGGGCTTTAGAAGTGGCTTCCTACACATAGCTGGCAGGCGGCAGGCAGATGGTGCCCCTCATTACTCTCCTTCCAGCATTGTAGCCCCCAGATCCTTTTTGTAAGACATTTGGGGAGTTTTTGAAGTCCCATTGACAGTCCTTTAGTGCTCACTGTTTTCCCACCTTTTCTTTCTCATTCTGTGGCCTGAAATACCCAACCCCTTTTTGTACTGCTTTTTGTTTAAACAAGTTGTTGAGATATAATTCACATACCATACAAGTCTCCCATTTAAAGTGTTCAATTCAGTATAGTCACAGAGTTGTGCAACCATTATCGCTGTCTAATTCTAGAATTATTTTTGTTCCTCCTAATAGAAACTCTGTACTCATTATGGGTCATTCCTCATTCTTCCTGCCCCTATACCTGACATCTTTAGCCCCAGGCAACCACTGATCTTTCTGTCTCTGTAGAATTGCCTATCTGGACATTTCATGTAAGTGGACGATTCAGATGTGGTCCTTGGACTGACTTCTTTCACTTAGCATAATGTTTTCAAGGTTCATCGGTATTAGGGCATGTAGCATCAGTGCTTCATTCCTTTCCACAGTTAAATAATATTCCATTGCACCACATTTTATTTATCCAGTCGTCAGTTGGTGAACATTTGGGTTGCTTCCACTTTTTGGCTGTTATGAATAATGCTACTTTGTTTTTGTGTGGACGTGTTCTAAATTTTCTTGAGTAAATACTCCAGGAGTTGAATTGCTGGGTCATGGTCACTCTGTTTAACTTTTTGAGGAATTGCCAAACTTTTCCAAAGCAGCTACACCATTTTGCTTTCCCACTAGCGATGTATAAAGGATCTGATTTCTCTACATCTTTGCCAACACTTGTTATTTTTTTGTCTTTTTGGTTATAGCCATCCTATTGGGTATGATTTGCATTCCCCTGATGATGAGCACCTTTTCATGTGCTTATTGGTCGTTTGTGTATCTTTGGAGAAATGTCTGTTCAAATCATTTTCCCATTTTTGGTTTATCTTTTTGTTGAGTTGCACGAGTTCTCTTTATACTTTGAGTACAAGTCTTTTACCAGCTATGTGTGATGTGTAAATATTTTCTTCCACTCAGCGGGTTGTCTTTTCACTTTCTTGATAGTATCCTTTGAAGCAGAAAAGTTTTTGATCTTGATAAGGTCCTATTTATCCATTGTTCTTTTATTGCTTGTGCTTTTACTGCTTTTTAATCCCTAGCTATTCTGCAGAATATTGGGCTTAGAAAAGAGAAGCTGGGGTTTAGTCAGTTTTGTCATTAATGAGCTACCTGACAGTGGGCAGGTCACTGTCTGCTTTGCCTGTACCAGTCTGTCTTCCACAGAAAAGATCTTTCCCTAAAATAATCCAAGCTGATCATGTCACTTCACTCTTCTCAAATGTCCACTGGTTTCCTATTTTGTCCACAAAGAATAAACCCTAAACACTTAAGTTTGGCATTTAAAGCTCTCCCATAAGCTGGAGCTGGCCTGGTCTATTTCTTTAGCACATCTTCTCTAGATGTGCTGAGTATCTCACCAATGTCTAAACCTCTGCAGAATATCTCACCTACGTCTCAGCCCATCATACACTTTTCCTGCTTCATTACTCTGCATGTGTTTTCACTCTGCATGTGTTTTCTTGACTAAGTGCCCTCCCCATACCCCACTCCTCTGTAAGTAGTAAACTTCCTACTTAGCCTTTCAGGATCATTGTTGTGTCTGTGCAGGGCCTGGCACATAGTACATGCTTACTAAATGTCGAATGAATGAATGTATGAAAGAAAGAAATACTACGTTTTCTTGAAAGCCTTGTGGAACTTTTTATGCAGTTATTTCCTTTCTTGAATTCCTAGAGTGTATATATTTTAATATCTGTTATAATACACCCACCCTGTTTTGTAATTTGTTTGTGAGATCTTTCTCTCCCAGCTAGTGATACCCTGGGAGGCAAGTGCTCTGTTCATTGTGTTCTCAGCCTAGTTTCCGGCACATGTAGTAGAATACTATAAGGTAATCAGCAAATGTTGCCTGTGAATGGATAGATTTTTCTGGAGAACTCTGTAAAGTGAAAGTGGGGATGTATCTGGTATAGATTGTGGATCTCAGCTTTCATAAACCAGTTTAGATTAAGATTGTAGAGTATGTGCAGAAGCATGTGAGAAGTTAAATCCTCAGAAAAAGATTTTCCCCAGCTTGCAGTCCAGACTTTGACAGAGACTGTTCGGAGACAGGCTGGCCCTGAGAACACAGCTTCCCTTGCTGGGTCTTTTCGACTGTGGGGAAGGAGTGGGGAGAGCCGAGTGAATGGCAGAGAGCTGAGCACACGAGCGGGTTGTTATTATCACTGTTCCATAAATACCCACAGTTAATGTTGATTTCCTCAATTTTAAAGTAGTTAACTACCAAGTTTAATTATCTTTTTAACTTTAGAGGTATAAAGCTGTTTTTGACATCTTTGGAAACTTCCTTGGGGGTTACCAGATTATGAAATTCTACTAACGCTATAAGATTTCGTCCCGCTCTAAGATTTCATGTTTCAAGACTTTTCTGCCATGAAATATTTCTTTTTTTTTTTTTT
>NW_017732352.1:398378-407234 GCF_001890085.2 Hipposideros armiger | reverse complement strand
GGGCTGGGGAGAGTAGAGCTAGAACTATGTGTAATTAGGGCACATTTTTTAGAGGAAATGCTTTTTTGGGGGGGTTCTCCATCACAAATGTTTGTCAGTATATGTACAACCACACAGACTGCAACAAATTAATGCTGTTATGTATTACTAAAAATGAAACTACCTGTAGCTTTTTTCCTTAAAACAAGCTAAGAAAAGGGCATTCACATTTCATAGTTCATACATGTTGCCAGTATGTTTTCCTTTGAATACCATAGCAGTACACCAGCTCTTCTGTGAATCAGAGAGATATAAGTCCAGAATTCTACAAAAGGAATTGATGCTTCATTTGGATAGAACATTTACTTCTGTAAAAACAAGGCAGGTGGAAAAGCTATTTAAAGAAATGAACTGTTGAGTTTGTATATAATAATTGCTTCAAGAGAAAGGTTGTTTTTTCCCTTCTCTTAAAGTGCTGGAGTTATTTATTTTTAAAATAAGAAGTGCTATTGCACTCTTTCTTCGTATGGGAGTGTTGTCAAAAGTGCATCCTCTGGAGAGAGATGGGCAAATCTTCCCAGTTTACTGTGGGCAGCTCCTTGCTGCCTTGCTCTCCTGCAAATTTAAAAGAAATTAGTATTATGTTTTAATTGTGAATTATTGAAATAATAGGCTATAAAAATTGAACTTTGTGGTGCCCTGGTAGTGTTTTTAAACTCTCTTGTATCTTTTCCTAGCGTGAGAAAATTGTGAGGGACTTAGCAAATACACTTGGCCTAGATTTAGAACCTTGTGCTTGGCCTGCTTGATCCCTAGAGTAGGTTCTGAATACTTCTCTTTGGTTTGAATCACAATATTGTTTCTTGTGGTTCTGAAAACTATCTGTAATTGCCTCATTCTTGTCATTGCCTCATTCTTAAGAAGCTGCTTTTTGCTTTTGGGTAACGGTGGGTTTTTGATGCGGTGCCTGCTTAGGACAGATGAAAGAATATTAATAGTAGTGTTGATGCAGGCAAGTTCTTTCTGAGAAAGGGACAGATTAGAAGTCCTTGGTGCTCTTCTTTATTATACTTGATAAAATTGTGTGTGTGTGTGTGTGTGTGTGTGTGTGTGNCTCGGCCGGCCCCATGAAATATTTCTTGATGACTTTAGTCCTCAATGATCTCTACCTTCTTAACCTAAGTCATGCAGCCATATTTATGTTTGTGTACTACATCATATCTTTCATTCTTTCAGCAAGCATTGTACTAGGAACTTGTTACATGCTAGAGTCACCAAGATGACTAAATTAGAGTTAATTTAATAGTTTATTGAACACATATTTTATGCTATGCCTTGAGGATAAAGTGTGAGTAAGACAGGCAAGGCTATTATACAGGTTGTAGCTTTTCATGGGTGTTGGTTTTCCCTCCTCAAATCGACTGTAAGCTATGTTTTTTTGGTTTGTATTTCATTCTGCCAATCATTTTAATGCGCAAATAAATAGTTCTCAGGAATAACTTGATTGACTTCTTTAATGGGGTTCTTTTGATTGCCAAGAAAAACTCTGCTTGCCAAGAAAACATGAGGGCTGCTTGGAGAATCAGAGTTTTGAAGTGTATAATCTACACAATATGTGCTGGTTTTCCAGGTGTCTGGTTATTCAGATAGTGTGGTAGAAATAATCTGTACCTGTGGATGATTTTTCATTTGGAGGAAAAATTTGGCAGTAGCTTGGAGAGTTATTCAGAACCTGTCATACTCCTAGCTCTTTAAACAGATTTCATTTCTGAATAATGAATTTATGTATTTAAATTTTGGACTCAGGATACTGGCATGTGATTTCGGTACTGCATGCTTCATCAGACTTTCAAAGTTTTTCTGTTTTTTGCTTTTAACTAGGGCTGTGCCATTCCTTAGTAAAGCAGAATTGTTTGTTTGTTTGTTTGTTTGTTTGTTTTAGTTGATTGGGGTTTTTCCCAAATAGTTTTCCCCACATTCTGCTATCTGAACATTTTTAGTAAGGGCTTTCAGAGCCCTCAGGCAATTCTCATAGTTTCATTATACCTAAGAGGAGAAAGACTTGACGATTTTCAGATGTGAAACTCATTAAAATGCTTAATACATTAAAACTCTTTTGGGGAAGGGTAGTAGTAGGGGGTATTAAAACAGATTATCTTTTGAAATGACTGTCTCCCTTGCAACCTTTAAAGTGTGATTTAAATGTACTGGGTTTTGCCCTTACTACTTTCATTGTTGCCTCCTAGCTCTGGAACACTTGTTTTCAAACTTCAGTGTGCATAAGAATCAGCTGAGCAATTGGTTCCAGTTGTCCATTCTCGTCTGCACTATCAGTGGTTTTGATGAGTAGGTCTCACCTGGGAATGTGCAGGCCAGATGGTTTGGATTCTGTGAGCCACAGACCGGACATTGGTTGGGAAGCTTCACAGTGTTCCTTTCTAACCTCTTAGCACTCCCCAACATAGGCCATCTGGCCTGTTCCCAGCCTGCTGTCCCACTCCCTATGTTCTTGAATGGTCTCAGTGCCTTTGCACTATTCATTCCCCGCAAGATGGAAATGAATCTCCTGTCTCCTTAGGGCTCAGCTCAAGAGGATGGCATCCTGAGAGGGTGCCTTCCTCTAAACTCCTCTGTGTATAGTAGTTCTTTAAAAAACTGCCAATATTAGGAGCTACTCATAAAAACCTGGATTTCTAACAAACTGGCCCAGTATTCTCTCATGATAACTATTGGTTTGAGCTGATTAGCAGCATTTGTTACTTTATAGTTTGCAAGTCTTATCCATTCCTGTTACTCCTTAATTCTGGACAAGGGTAATTTGTTGTTTATTTTTATATTTTTATATTTGTGCTGCTACCTAGTTTTCATTGAGCTGGTTTTACTCAAACTTTCCCTCTTTGGTTGGCTCTTGTGATGTATTGAGTATATAATTTTTGATTGATGGTCCGTATTGCTCATTGGACCGTTCCCATATATTGGCCTGCCTTACTAATATATCTTTCAGGGCTCCCATGTACAGCTTCACAGGTTGTACACTGCATAACATTGTGTGCTGGCCCTCTGCCTTTTAATGTAAAAAATAGACCTTTTCTCACAAGAAGATTTTAAGTGCCTTGAAAGTAAGGATAATTTTAAGTTTTTGTGTTCTCCATAGCACAATATTCAACTTATTTCTTATATATATATATAAGATTTTATTGGAGAATTGGGGGAGGGAACAGTGTTGGGGAATCAGGGAAGGGGAACAGACAAGTTGCTATCCTTTGGTTCTTCAGTCTAGTTGTGGAGGATGTTGCTTCACTGGCCCATGTTGGTATTGTGATCTCTGCGTTCTTCCCGGCTGAGGCAGATCAGTCGCTGGCCCTTGGACAGCCACTCATGGCGGCTGACGGCTGCTGGCCACTCGCGGTAGCTTACGGTAGCCCATTGCAGATGGCAGCCCAGCTCCAGGTCGAGCTGTTGTTCACCATCTTAGCATGTGGGATCCAAACTGGGTCCCTGCTGCTCAGAGCTCGCGCTCCCAAGCCAACTCTTAACTAATGAGCCGTTCGGCCGGCCCTCTTCTCATATTTTTTTAAATCAATTTCATATAACAGAAAAATATGGAGGTACTATTTTATCTTTTATTTAGAAAAGAACTGTACTAACAGAAATATTTAAGATTAGGCACAGTCTTAAATTTGATGAGTGTTCTTTTTCAATTTGTAGAGTTCTTTTTCCATCAGTGTTTCATTTACATTATAATTTGGTAAATTTGTGACAAATAGTGTTTTAATAGCCATTAAAATTAAAGTATTATTGATTGAATATTGTCTTATGGAATATACAATTGCTAAAGGAGATTTTGATGTAAGGATATCAGTTAGAAGCCTTGGGCTGAGTTTCTCTGAACCTTGCCAAAAAAGAAAAGAGGAAAAAAGAAAAAGGTACAAATTGTTCATATGTGAATAGTTGAATGTGGTTTAGGTCTTTTTCTATAAAAGAGAAAAAAAAAACTTTTTCAAAGTTTCAAGTCATGAATTTATTATTATAGAAAATACAGATGAACATGACAGAAGGAGGTAAAAATCATCCCTACTTTCAGCTCTAGAGATGATTACTTACCATTTCAAACATTCTGGTGTGAATCCTTCAAGCATTTTTTTGGGGGAGGGGTGGGTGATGAGATGGTGGTGGTGGCTGTTATTTGTATGGGCTCATGGTCCTGAAAATAATTCTGAATTTATTTGTGAATATACCAAAAACAATTTTTTTTTGAGATGCTAAAACTGTCTTACTCCAGTATTGTTAACTAATCTGCCAAAAGTCTTAACAGGTCACCACTATGAGTAATTTATATTAATTTGCCTTTTTATCAGGTCAAATTGAGTAATTAGCTCATCTAATTAGTACATCTCCTAGTCAGCTCAGTGCTTGTTGAACCACAACACTTTAGTGTAAAGAATCTAAAGCAGTGTCACTAGAATATTTGGTAGTATGTGCTTCTTTTTCAATAAATGATGTCTCTCTTTTGGGAACCACTGACTATTTTTTTAATATTGAAAACTGTGCCAGAACATTTTTGCTTGTATTGGGTTGTCGGAAAAGTCATGACGCATTTTTGCAACAAAACCCAAAAAATACATCATGACTTTTCCGCCAACCCAATAGTTTGGGGAAGGATCGAGTTGGTGGTGTTCAGTTTCTTTGCATTTTAGAGAGTGATGATTTGTGATAACAATGTTTACATTTCACCTGTTCCCTTCTCATCTTTCTGGTCTTCCAGGCAGAAAGAATCCAAGGAACTGCTGGCTAGTACCGGTACAGAGATTTCTTGTGTTCATGGAAGGGGGAGCATAGTGTAGTAGAAGAGAACAGGCCTTGGAGATTTGCTGCTTTCTACCTGTATGTGACCCGAAGCAAGGTCTTAACCCCTTTGAGTCACAGTTAGTTGATCTCTAAAATGGGAATAAACCTAAACACAAGAGATTAATTTGATGGATAAATGACACAACCACTTTGTCATCAAATCTCCAGCCCCACCCTGTTTTGTTCCCCACTTCCTGTTTCCTGTCCATGAACATGAGCCAGGAACATGGCTCTTTTGTGATGGCCAACAGGCATGTCTTGAACTTCCTGTCCTGTCTCTCATCTTGTATGCATCCATATATGTTTTCCCTCTTATTTCAATGCAGAGGGTGTTCTTCCTCCTGTTCGGTAAAGTCATTTTTCTGTCTGTCCTGGATTTATCTCTGCTGTTTCTAGTCTTGCTCCATTGGTCATCCTGCTGTTATCCTGGCTGTCTTCTTCCTTCTTCTTTTATTCTTGGTGAACTCCTACTGATCTGACAAGGTGTAGTTCAGAAGTCACCTGCAGGAAGCCTGTGACTTCCCTGGCCTCCGGGAAGTGCCCCTCCTCTGTGCTCACACAGCATCCCCAGCACTCTCACAGCACTCTTCTCACAGTGGCATTTGGAGTTTATCTGCCTGGTTTGTCCACTACTGGGTAAGCTCCTTGAAGGCCACAACTGTATCTTCTTTGCCTTGTGTAGGGCCTGTGTGAATGAGCAGGATGAGTGGGACGAGTGGTGAATGAATAGCTCTTTTAAAAAAAAAAAATCATTTCCAGTTTAGGAGCAGTTTCCAAAGTGGATTAATGTCAGGACTCTGGAGCCAGACTGCTTAAGTTCATAGTGCAGCTCAGCCATTTATTAAGCCTGTGCCCTTTGGCAGAGTGCCTCAGTCTCTGCTTCTCTCAAATGGGGTTAATATAGTATTTATCTTGAGCTAGCAGATGAGTAGTGCTATGACCATTGTGGCACACAGTGAGTACTCGCTAAGAATTAGCTATTGATTATTATTGCTATTACTGTATTTCATGAGATCTCATGCGCTTTCTTATAATTTTCTGATAATCAATGTATAATTTTGATTTTATAAAATCTCAACATGGTAACATTTATCCTTCGTGTAGATGGTATTTGATTATTTTCGAAGTGTTTTCATTGCATCATGTTTCTTTGATCCTCATGGCAAGTGAGGGAGGAAGGAGGAGGAGTATTACCACCCTCGTTATTTACATAAGGGAATTTACATGTGGTCGGAGGCAGGGCCAGCGCTTTCTGCCTCTGAATCCCGTGTCCTCTACTTTATACTGTGTTGATGGTTCTGTTAAAAAAACCCAAACCACCCAAAACTTTAAAAAAGTAATTTTAGACTTAAAGTTGTCATAGAATTCAAACTCCTTCCCATATTAGCAATTTATATAATCATCTTCATTTTTTTTGTTGACTATAGTTCAGTTTTTAATATCTTACTGCCATCTTTTAAAAAAACAGCTTTATTGAGAAATAACTCACATACCATGCACTTCACCTATTTAAAGTGTACAATTCATTAGTTTTTCATATATTCACAGATTTGTGTAATCATAACCATAGTCTAATTTTAGATAATTTTTATCACCTCTAAAAGAAACTCCATACCCTTTGGCAGTCACTCTCATTCCTCTTCACGTCTTCATCCCAGCCCCAGGCAACTACTCATCTACTTTGTGTGCTTTTGGATTTGCCTATTTTGGAAATTTCAGTAAAATGTTCATCATTTTTGTGTCTTATTAGCATTTTCTATGCAGACTCTGGAGCTACCCTAACTGGGTTTAAATCCTGGCTGTCCCCCTTACAGGAGTCTGATGTATACTTGTCATTTAACTGGCCTCTGCCTTGGTTTCCTACTTGATAAAGCGGGGGGTAATAATAGTATCTACTTATAGGGTTGTAAGAATTAAATGAGTTAACATGTGGGAAGTACTTAAAATTGTATCTGTCCCCAATAAGTACTCTATAAATTTAGCTGCTGTTATTATGCTAGGATCTGTCATGTTTCTAATTAATTCATTTTGTAGTTTTCCAAATTGGTGGTGTTTATTGTTCCTGTGTTGTTAACAGTTAATCTTATAAGTGTATAAAAATTATTCAGGTCAGGTTTAATATTGTGTCCTAAATCCTGAGTTTAGAATTTAGTCATTGTAAATTGTTTCCTGTCACAAAGACTTAGTTGGTGAAAAGAAACGGCAGCATTTGGCAGTGTAATTATGCATCTTCATTTGGCAACTTGGTGTATTTATTTGAATGAGAGATGATGCACCCATCTGATTTAAAGTAAGAGGAAATCGAGGGCTTTGGTTTCTGAAAATCAAGTTTACTTCTACCAAAGTAAGTTTGGTTCTTGAAAGTTACATTCAAAACTAATTTTTTTAAACCCATTCATTTCTCATAGACTCCCAAGATCAAAGGGGAGATATATTCCTGTAAGAAAAATTCACAGTGCCCAAAACATATCCACCGCCGCCACCTTCCTAGATGGGAACATTCTGAAGCTCAATTTAAATGATCTGTAGGATAGTAAAATGAAACGTGAGAAATGTCTGTTTAAAATAATTATCGTTGTCAAAATAATTTTCAACATAAATGCGAATCGAATCTAGATGAAGACATAATGAGAGAGATTGTGAAATGCTAGATAAGACACTGGAGACACTGGACTAGGAACCAGAAGTTCCAGGACCAGGACCTGCTACTAGTCAGCTGAATGACTGAGAACATGCCATTTATGGTCTAGGGTTACAATTTCCTCATGTAAAATGAGACAGTGGGACCCAAACGTATGGTCTCGAGGGGCTTATCCAGAACGAAAATTATTTGGTTTACTTCTCATAACAACAAACAAGATGCTTCCAAACATTGATTAATTCTCTGCATTAGTAAGGGGAGGATATGGAAGAGAAACCTCTAAATTTGTGGTTTTACTGCTCTTTATCTCATTGTTAATCATTGCTGCCCCACCCCTTCTAGTTTCACAGTGAGTGGCTATTTTCTGATTTGTGCTTTTGCATTTCTGCTATGTGTATTTGTCTCCTTTGCAGGCAGCTCTTACCTGTAATACCTTCAAAATCTTGTTAAGGTTTTAGTTACAGATGCTCTGGCTGGGCAGTGGATTAGAGCTCAGAACTAAAATCAACCTTCCCTCTGTGGTGGTGGAAATGGAAGCTGGTATGTCCTGTGTTCCATTGTGTCCTGAGCCCGTTTTTGAGTGATCGCATTTCTTAAAAATTGCCTATGAAGTAAATGCTTATATATAAATGATTTTTGTGACTAAGTTTGATCTGAAATTTGGAATTGTTTTATAGGGGAAAAACATGTTGGTACTTGAATACACAATACATTTTCACTTAAGATTCCAAATATTTACTTTAAAGAGCCATTCTCTTTGTAACTAGGCAGTTGTATATTTCATATTCTTTTGCCAGTGGTTTCCAGTTGTGGGCTCTGAAAGCTGGAGAGGTATATGAAGTTATTGTAAGAGGTTCAGTCACCTGGATGAACAACTAAGCTGCAAACTAAATAAATAATAGGCCAGGGGTGTAAATGTACTAGTGTTCTTCAAATATATATGGGTGCTTGTGATTAATAAAGCACAGATTTATTTAAAATCATGTGCTGAAGTCATAAAAACCATTTGTCATTTATTTTCTTTAATGATATCAATGATAGTCACTAGCACATAAAAATCCAAGCACACTTTATAAACCTTCCAAAGGTTCATATAAACAAAGCATGGAATATGTTCTTTAAAACCATATCAGGAACTTAGTGAAATGGTCGGAAGATCCATCTGATATTATACATTTGTTTGGAAGCATTAAGTAGTTTCTGTTTTCAGCAAAACTTAAGGAATTTAAGCAGTCTTTGCCTTTTCACTTAATAAAACCACATTATTTGTCTTTTTTTTTTTTTTTAAAGATTTTTATTGGGGAATTGGGGGGATGGGAACAGTGCTGGGGAATTGGGGTAAGGGGAACAGACAAGTTGCTGTCGTTTTGTTCTTCAGTCTGGTTATG
>NW_017732352.1:389760-398193 GCF_001890085.2 Hipposideros armiger | reverse complement strand
GTCCCGTGACTTCTCACACATTGAGGGAAATATCATTCAAATCCACACTATCTACTGAGCTCCTGCCATGTTCAAGGCCCTGGAGTTGGTGGAGTTAGTGGGATGAAGGAAGATTTAGAGAGGGATAAACTCTATTTTCCTTGTAATTATAATCTAGAAGGAAGAATTAGAGCACTACATAGATATCCATCATATGAGGCAAAATATACTCAGTAAGAGTAGCCCAAGAATAGAAACATTTATGTAGTTTTTCTTTTTTTCCCCAAATGATTTTTTGTACTTTAAGAGGAACAGCGTTGGGGTAGCCAGCCGACATCTATCACCTTTGAAAAATTTGCCCAGTGGCTAAGGCCCTGAGAAAGAAATGCAGTCTATTTTGGAAATAGTTTCTAGCTTGAACAGCAAACACTTCCACGTCACTGTATTCTGTTCTTGGTCTTCAGCTTTAGGTCTCCAGTTTGAGAATTTCAAAACATGTTTCTGTAGGTGGTATCCAGCCAATATGGCACCTGATGCCACAAACGTCTTTTTTTTTAAAGAGTTTTATTGGGGTATTGGGGGGAAGGGAACAGTGCTGGGGAATTGGGGGAAGCGGAACAGACATGTTGCTGTCATTTTGTTCTTCAGTCTAGTTGTGGAGGACGTTGCTTCACTGGCCCAAGTTGGCACCATCACTGCGCTCTTCCCGGGCAAGGCAGATCAGTCGCTGGCTTCTGGACGGCGCTCACAGTGGCTGCTGGCTGCTCATGCTGGCTGCTGGCTACACACGGTCGCCCATGGCAACCCACTACAGCAGGGGCTGCAGCCCACGCTGTCGCCAGCAACTAACAGCAGCCCAACTCCAGGTTGAGCCGCTGTTCAGCATCTTAGCTGCAGAGGGCAGTGTCACTGGCCCTCATATGTGGGATCCGAACTGGGGCCCTCTGGAATCCCAATCCAGCTCTTAACCAACATGCCACTTGGCCAGGCCGACTTCCGCAGCTCTTTAAAAAGAAAAATGATGGGGGTGGGGTGTTGTCGCTTTGTGAGGGGTAAAAAGTATAACTAGTGCACTGTTTTGTACACCTGAAACTAATAAGAGAAAAGGAAAAAAAAAGAAAAATGGGAACGCAACTGGTGAAAATTTCTGTAATCCTTGGGTTGGTGGTGACATCAAAGCTTGACCATTTCCAGGTCCAGTGGATCAGAATACAGGGAAAAACTAATGAGAATCTTTCATGGATCCTTCACTCATCAAACAAGATTTCTTCAGAAACCCACTTGCTCTTGCAAATGACCTTGACCAAGGAATAGCTGTGTAAAACATACTTAAAGTTTCATTGTCAAATGGCAAGATGAGGATAAAAAGGTTGTGTATATCTTTGTAGGAATATATACATATATTTTGGTGTATAAATTCCTGAGGAAAACTAATAGAAATACATATGAAACTAAATCAACATACAAATAAGACATTGAAGAGATGAAGATTAGTTTATAGTTGAAAGCTCGCTTTTTGAACCTCAACACTTGGGAAAAGGGAAACAAAGACTTCTCACAGCATTACAGAAAAATATAATAAATCTGGAGGAAAATAAACGTTTGTACATACATAAAAAAAGCTAGCTAGCTTATAAGGAAAATACATTAACTTCATTTCTGGTAAAATGACTATTTTGTTGACTGAATTGGTACAGTGCTTAAAATAAGACATAAATTATAGAAATTGAATTCAGTTATTGCCAAGAGTTCATCACATATATTATCCTCTAAGTAAATAAGAAAATGAAATTTGATATTTGTGACTAAAAAATATTGAACAGTTGAAAAGCGTGATACCAGGTCATACAACTAATGTGAGTGTGTTTCTGGCCATGAAAGGAGCATTGTTCTGTGCCAGCTTGCAGTGATCATTGACTTACCATTCCAGTTTTTTGATAAACTTTGAGCAGGTTCATATGTTTATACCCAGTTACCCTGTATACTGTTAGTTACCTTTGGAGGAGGAAGGGGTGTGGCTTTTCCAGAGATGGTTATTGTCAAGAAAGTAAAGGAATACAGCTATTTGATGTGGAGCTAAGTTTTATGAAATCTCATGGAGCCAGTCTTCACACCCAGGGTTCTAACTGAATAAAGACCTTCAAGGTTATTTTGCCATATTGTTCTTGCAAAGGAAAGGAAATACTACCACACTCACATATACGCAGTTCTATATAAAATGTTTAGAAATTTTATCATATGGGCATTGTATATTTGTGATAACTGTCTGAATAAAGTTAAAATGTCACAGGAATATGGGAAAACTTAAGCAGGAAGAAATATTGTTTATTTTTAGCCATTTAGAATGTTCCATTTAAAAGTAGTTAAATTGCCTAGAGCTGGGGGCAGAGGGAGGGGTGCTAGGGTGGTTTAAAGGCCATAGCTATTATGGTGAGTGCCTGACATTTTGTTTTGAAGTGTGTCTGCTCGTTTATTTTAGAACCAGAAAAATTTCTTGGAAAACTGCCTTTTTTACTGTGCACCCAGATAACGTAGTTTATCATTCTAAATCTAGAATTGAGATTTTAATTTTTATTAATTGCTAGGTCTGTCAGTCTTTCAGATGTTTGATTTCTTTGATTATTCATTCAGGATTTAAGTAGGAGAATAAAAGCCACATCAGTGTTTTGATCCTTTATATCAATAAATTGAAAAGAAAAATTGGAATCATTGAAATTTGATTGCATTTTATCCGATTCTGCTAAATTAAACAAACATTTATTAAAACAAACATCCTATTGAATTAAACTGCTTCTTTTTGTGTATGTTCTTAGTTGTTAATTGGTTATGGCTCAAGAGGGCAGGTGAGTGAGGTTTCTACCTCTTTGAAGTTGGTTTGGCAGATGGAATTCTAAGCCTTATGTGGCTCGCTTGAAGGCTCAGTATTGTCAGCCTAATGGTAGTGGACAGGTGGTAAACACCAATACATGTCAATGTATGATATAGAATTATCCACAAACCTTGATTTATAGAAAAATGACATCTGCAAAAGAAAATTTTTAAGTCTTAAATTAGAAAGATGACGAGAACCCAAGTCTAATTTTCAGTCTGTCTTGAAAATTATTGTTAATGGCTTAAAAAAAACCACTTGTTGTAAAAATGAAAACAAATTGGTGTGTATATTCTTTCAGACTGTTTTCTTTGTCTGCATCTACCTATGTATATACATGTTTATTTTTACAAAAATGAGACACTACTCTCTCTCTCACTATATATATTTCTTTGTGCTTTTATTTCCCACCTAAAAGCTTGTCACATTGTTGATTTTTTTAATAAAATGGCTGCACAGGCTTCCAGGATGTGAATATCCAGTAATTTATTTAAAACCGTTCCCTTATGATGACATTTGTAGTGTTTCCAGTGTGTTGCTGTTGTGAACACTACTGGGAGAACTGCTTAGTGCATCTCTTTCCTTGTGCATAGGTGAATATATCTGTAGGATAGATTCCTAGAAGTAGAAATCTGAGTAAAATGTAAAACGTTTGGTAGATGCTGCCAAATTGCATTACAAGTAGCAATTTGAATTCTTAGCAAGGGTCTCTGAGAATACCTGTTTTCCCACAGTCTCTGAGTGTTCTCAAGCCTGTTAATTTTCGCTAATTATATGGGTCAGAAAGTAGTGTCTTATTTTTATTTTAAAACTTTATTTAAAAAAATAACAAAATTTGAGTTTAAAAGTTGAAACATCATGACTTTTGAATAGTTGACCGTCTTTATGGTTAATCTGGTCAAGTGTTTACAAATTAAAGTAGTTAGGCAGGAAGCCTTTACTTCCACAGTACTTGAAGAACCCTGTCACGTGAAGCTCACCTGGTTTGTATCCATAGAGAACTTCATTATATCATTACCCTTCATGTTTGGTAGTACCAGAAATCTCATCAGAAATACTTCTTACCATGTGTGTAAGGCCGATGACTTGAGTACATTGACAACCTGGATGCAGAGGAAGCTGCCTTTGATTTGGCTGCTGCAGCAACTTTTTTCAGGTGCTTTTGCTCTGTATCAGTGATTCTCAACCAGGGGCATTTTTGTCCCCCACAGGACATTTGGCAATGTCTGGAGAGCTTTTTGGTGGTCACAACTCTGCTGGGGAGGGAGGGAAGAGGTTACTCTTGGCTTCTAGTGGGCGGAGGCCAAGAATGCCCCTGAGTATCTTAAAATTCACAGAACATCTGCCGACAGTAAAGAATTATCTGGCCCCAAAATATCAAGATTGCTGAGGTTGGGAAGGCCAGCTCTACACAAAGAAGATAGGGTGTTGAGCCTTACAAGTATCTGATTACTTTTAATTAAGCCAATTCTGCCTCATTTCTTGCACCTACATGCCAGGCCTATTTTTAGTATATCAGGTGACAACGGCTAACCTTGGCTTTCTTTGGGGACTTTATTGTTAGAATTTCTACTTTTTTCATGTTTTGCTCAGAGGTAGAGACAGGCAGAGTTAGGTAGAGCTTGGCAAAGTAAAGCCTGGTATTAAAGACTCAACTTCCCAGTTGTTAACTTCTGTCATGGAAGAATTGGCTATCATTAGTTTGCTAGTAAATACCTTTTCATTCAAATGGAAAAGTAAAACAAACACCCTTTTCCCTCACAAACAAACAAACACCCAACCAAAGAACCCTAAAAAACCCAACAGACACAAACAAAATACCTGGTGAACAAGATGAATGTAAAGTAATTATCCTTAGTTCACATTTCAAGTTTGTACCTGACCTGGGCTAGCCTGAAAGAAAACTAACTGGTGTGACTGTCCTGAGTGCATTTCCAGTGAAGAGGCTGGGAGAGTCCAAAAGAATGTTTTGAGTCATCAGGTCCTTTTAAAATGTCAGATTCTTTCCGTGGGGTTCATTTAAACCTGTGTGACCCTTTAAAAATTTTCACAAGAAGCCCCAGAGCCATAATAGCACAGAATACTGCTTGTTTTGTGGATGTGTTTCTAAAGGCCACCTTTATATTTGGCCACATTTCTTGTATAATATTGTGAACCCTCATGTAAGAGAAAAACAGATAAGAGTTTTTGGGTTCTTACAGGAAAGAACAGCTGCTTGGGACAGAAAGTCTCATGAAATAAGTTTCCTTTTGAATAAGAAGGAAGTTCTCTCATTGGAAAAGAAGGTAAATTAGGTGAAGAATATGAAGTTTATAACAAGGTGTAAAATTCAGTGTGCTATTTATTTAAGATTTACCTATAATTCTTGTTCAAGGGTAGTAAGATGTGAGTTAGGTATTGAAGAACAGAGAATGATTGGGTTTCTTTTATGACCACAGAATAGCAAGGTTCTGGGCTATTCCAGGTCCAAGGGAATGGGAAGTTTTTCCCTTTGTTTTTCCATTGTCCCCTTTATTTCTTTCATTGTTGAAGTTTAATGCTCCCCAATAACAATATGATGAAAACCACAATGTGAGCCACATATGTAAATTTTAAATTTTCTAGATTTTAAAAAATGTTAAAACAAACAAACAAACAAACAAACAAAGGGCCGCCGAGTGGCGCGTTGGTTAAGAATTAGCTTGGGATGCTAGCTCTGAGCATTAGGGCCCCAGTTCGGATCCCACATGAGGGCCAGTGACACTGCCCTCTACAGCTAAGATGCTGAACAACAGCTCTACCTGGAGCTGGGCTGCCGTGAGTCCCTGGCGCCGGCGTAGGCTGCAGCCCCTGCTGCAGTGGGCTGCCATAAGCTACCGTGAGTGGCTGGCAGCCAGCGTGAGCGGCCGGCGCGAGCTGCCGTGAGCTGCTGTGAGCGGCCGTCCAGTGGCTGGTGAGCCACCACCGCCACACCCGGGAAGAGTGCAGTGATAATACCAACATGGGCCAGTGAAGCGACGTCCTCCACTAGACTGAAGAACAAAAGGACAGCAACTTGTCTGTTCCCCTTTCCCGATTCCCCAATGCTGTTCCCCTCCCTCAATTCCCCAATAAAATCTTTTTAAAAATATGTAAATAAATAAATCAAGTAAAAAAAATCATGAAATTAATTTTAATGTTTTAACTCAGTATATCTAAAATATCATTTCAATATGTAACAAAAAATGAGTTATTTTACATTTTTTTCACACTAAGTCTTTGAAATTTCATGTGTATTTTATATTTATAGCACATCTCGCTTAGGACTAGTCATTTCAAATACTCAGTAGCCACATGTGGGCTAGTGGCTACCATATTGGACAGCCTGGATAGCAAGCACAGTTCTTTCCCCCCACCCCCACCCAGCATTATTGAAGTATGATTGACAAATAAAACTGTATATATCTAAAGTGTACAATGTGATGTTTTGATATATGTATGCGTTGTGAAATTACCATAATCACTAATTAACATATCCATCACCTTGTATAGTTAACATTTTTTTTTTTTGGTAATGAGAACACTTGAGATCTTTCTTAGCAAAACTCAAGTATTTATTTATTTATTTATTTATTTATTTTATAAATTTTATTGGGGAACAGTGTGTGTTTCCAGGAAACATCAGTTCCAAGTCAAGTAGTTGTCTTCAATCTAGTTGTGGAGGGCACAGCTCCTTGGCCCATATGGGAATCAAATCAGCAACCTTGGTGTTATGAACCTGCGCTCTAACCACCTGAGCTAACCGGCCGCCCCAAGTAAACATTATTTTTAATGATAGTCACCATACTATACATTAAGTCTCCAGAACTTTATAGCTGAAAATTTTTTCTCTTTGAGCAACATCTCCCCATTTCCCTACCCTCTTGACAACATAGCCTTAACTGGACAGCTTCTATTCTGCAAAAATTTTACCACGTATTAGTTACAGGACAGTCAGACAAAGATGAATCATATACTAACACTCATAATTTAAGAAAAAAAAAGATTTTGTAATTGATAACGTCAGCCGTTCTTGTTTAAGATACTCAAGATATGTCATGTTTCAGCATTGTAGTTGATGGCATAAATTGGCCTTAGCTTCATTGTGTTTGTGGCTGTGCATATACCAATTTTTTCAGCGACATGTATTTAAAAACTGGCAGGCAGTGGAGGAAAGTGTCATTCAGGGGGTGAAAAAAATGACTTTTACTTGAATTAAATTTTAATGTACTCAGGAACTTGTAGATAATTGAAATTCAAAATTTCGGTATTTGGTGACTAATGCTGAGTGGGGAGCTATATTAACTCATGAAGAAGAAAATTGGCTTCACCTTCATTAAAACTTTACAGACAGAAGATGGGACTAAGTTGGATTTTAACTTAAACTTCAGTAAAGGAAGCTGAGTTTTGAGACAAATATAGTTTGTTTTGGGTGAGGGTCTGTGAGAGGCAGTGACTCAACTATTTTATGCTCATTTTTTACTTTGCAAATATTCTGCGGTGAACCTGTACTATTTTTATAATCAAAATTAAACTCTGCCCCCAAAATGAAAGAAAAAAGCTCAAAGCCAAAACCCCAAACCACCAGTCGTACACAAAAGTGAAGAGGTTTGAAGGCCTGGATTCTGATCCTGGTTCTGTCCTTCATCGTGTGTCCTTCATCGTTGTCCTTCATCGTGCGATTAGGGCAAGTCAGTTCATGTCTCTGGGTCTCCATTTCTTCATCTGTAAAGCCAGAGATTAAAATTGATTAGATTCTTTAGGTCTTGTTGGTCATACAATAACATAATCTCATGACAGACCTTGAGAAGTTTTTAGGAATATAGAGCTTGAAGAGAGTATAGGAGTGTCTCCTGAAATCATACCCTGAATGGATATTTATTAAGCGCCTGCCAACTGCCAAGCAGTGTCTTTTAGCTCTGAAGTATTTGGAAGAAATTGTCCTAAGATGGGAGTGAGATGGGGTTGGAAAGAATTAAGCAAAACGATGAGACTGAGTAGTAGAAATAAAGTGAGCATGTACGTTGTACTGTATAATTTAAAGGGTGCTTCCCGTTTATTATCTCATTAATACCATTTAGTATTTTGGAGACATGAGGGAAAATATAAAGTAGTAGTTGAAACCATGTGAAAGGTAAGGAAGATGAAATTATTAACAAAACCTTGAGAATACCATAATAAAGCAATATTTGAAATAACCTGAGACAAGAGTATTTGGACTGAATCTAAGAGAAGAATTAAGAAAAGGTGATTGTGTTGAGGTGACTGATGTGAGGATGGAACCCTGAAATTAAGTGCTGTGGAAATTTAGAAATAACAGGAAGGATTCTTTGACGCAGTAAATATGAAGAAGGTGTACAGTGAGTGTATTACTGGGTTTAAATATGTTTTGAAAGCTGAGCAACCAATTTGTGAAGTAGAAAGGATTAAAATTAAAAATTTGTTAAGACCCTCAAAACATAGATAAACCTCCCCCTGGCTTATATAGGAGTCTCTGAAATGCTTTTCAGAAACCATTGGATTGATTTTCAAATGCCCACATCATTGGCACCTACTCTGTCCATTTATCCACATGTACACTATGCTTC
>NW_017732352.1:381364-385380 GCF_001890085.2 Hipposideros armiger | reverse complement strand
TGATGTATATTTTTCTATTTTTTTGTTGCAAAAATGCATCATGACTTTTCCGACAACCCAGTAGTTTGATGGCCTAGGGAGAATTTTTTTAAAGCTCTTTAATCCTCAAGCACTATCTTTTTTAGTAAAGATTTGTCAAAAAGAGTTTTCATTTGCTGTCATTATGATGCTAGGTGCTATACAGATGAGTTAAACATGCAGCCACTTTTTACCTTTATTGTACCAAACACTTGTTACATTTTGTTCAGCTCTTTAGTCCTGAGTGTGGGCAAACAAGCTGGTCAGTTCATTTAGCAAGGTGCTGAGTGAACAGAATAGAATGTTCAGGGCCAGACAGGTGGAACTGTCACCAGAGTAGTACCTGACAAGTTCACTTTAGAGAGAACTTAGTGTAAAGAGCGCTGAGTGCCTCTGTGTGTCTTTGTCTTTGTTGTGAAGTATGGGAATAACAGACTGGAGACAGGTACTGTTCTTTAGTGAGAAGGAGATTGGGATCTATAGAAGTGAAGTGATTTAATCTGCTATCAATGTAAGTCAGGGATGGAGTCAGATCCTCATGGACTCTCAGTACATGCTCCATATCTGAGTGTGCTGCCCTAGCCAGCCTGACTTTTGTTACCCATATTTTCCTGGCCCTCTAGTTACATGTGTTATTTTTATATTTTTTAATTTAACAGGATATTAAGCATTCAATGTATTTTTGCCTAGTTAGGTATCATTTGCCATAAATTACAGTAAAACTCTGGATTTTGTAATATATACCGGGGGTGCCAAAAATATGCATACACATTTTAAGAGATGTTATCTATGTATAACTTTTCAAAGTTGAGTTGAATTACGGTAGCAATGTGTAGTATGACATTTGCTTAAAAGATGGAGTTAATCAAATGAATGCTAATGTCACCATGGGACAGGCAGGACAGTCAAAGAAAATGGTGGAAGCACGGTTGTTGTTCAAGGAGCGCAAGACCATTTTGAAGTGGTATTTGAAATTCGAGAACACTGTGGAAGTACAATGACAATGGAGGCGTGAATATGCAACAGAACCTCCAACATGCCTAACAACTGCAAGCGTTTGTGATAAGTTTGAGACATATGGTCCTGTGTGAAGAAACTGAAATGGCATGCACAGCGATACAAGTGGACACTTTGGTCAGCGTTGCTCAAGCAGTAGTTTGCCGTAATCAGAAGTGTCTGGACGCTGATGGTAACCACTTTGTGCATCTCTTGTAATTGCAAAAGTCAAACGTGACTTGTATTCATCTTTTGTTATTGGTATATATTGAGTATTACAATGTTAATACAGTTTTCCTTTCTTAAAATGTGTATACATATTTTTTGGCACCCTCTGTAGAACTAGCCCAGGGGTTGGCAAACTTTTGAGACGGAAGACCCAGTCTTGTCCCTCAAAACCATTTAAAAATTATTTGAGAGCCATAAAACAAATGAAATCACCATTATGTGAATAATATCCTTTTAAAATTTTATAAATGAAACTATGATAGTTTTATTTTCATTTTTTCATTTTCAATTTTACTTCAGAACCACATGTATGTACCCAAAGAGCTGCATGTGGCTTAGGAGCCGCAGTTTGCCGACCCCTGAACTAACCTCTAAATTTTCTTTTTTAGAGAGCTTGTAATGATCTTAACCTACAGTACAATTTACTTTGATACTTCATCCTCACTATAGAAAATCTCAGAAATATGATTATTTTGTGGTAACTCAAGAGAATTATGATCAGAAATGACCTTGATTTCATAATAATTTTTATGTCTTAAGTGGCGGGAGGAGGGCGGGAGCTGCTGTGTTTTAGATCGACTAAGCCATCTGATTTTAGTTTTATGTGTGTTTTATAGGGTGAATTCCTTGGTACAATTTTGGGTGTATGTATGAAGCTATAGGGTTTTTAAGGTAGATGCCATATTTGTGTTTTCCAAACCAAGAGATGGACTTAGGGTCTGGCAAAGATTTTTTAAAATTTTGATACACATATGTAAAAAACTCAGATCCCATTTAGTTAATACACTTCATTTTACATTTATTGAAAAATACAAGATCACATAAAAGTAGAACTATCCTGGAAAATCTAGGGTGGTATTTTTTCCAATTTTTTGCTACCCTCAGTAAAGAATTCATTTTACATCATGACCCCAATACACACACACTCACACATTAATGCAGAAGTGCCCATGTAACCAATATAAAGGTTGAATGAGTCAGAACATTTATTTACTTTGTGAGGTGCACTTGTTTCTATTATGTTCTATTCTACTTCATTTATAAAAATATGGTGTTTTAATCCCCTATTGAGTTTGAAAATGATGAAATAGGACATACTGTTACTGTACATATGGCTAGAAGGAATTGTGGAGAACTGGGTTGAATATCAATTCTCCCATTAATTATTTGTGTAATCTTTCTATCTTCCCTGCCTCCATTATATAAGGGTTACTCTATGCCAGGCCCTGTACTGACTGCCTGAAGCAGATACAACCCTTGCCCCTGTCAACTGATGGTTGTTGGCACCAATTCATCACCAACAGGAATCCCCAATTTGGGGTGTGGTGAAGAGGGAAATTTTATTCAGTGCAGACAGCTCAACTGTGATACAAGCATGGCTGTGGAACAGCTCAGGAGTGATACAACTCAATTATGAAGCAGCATAGCTGCGAGGCAGCCCTGGGGCCAGGCCCCTCTCTGGCTCAGCTCTACTCTGCTCCGCTCTACTCTGCCCTGTGCCGTCTGCTCTGGTGAGATGTCTTTTGGCTTCAGTCGGGGAAATGCAATCTTCAGTCTTTGGTGGAGCAGGAAAGTGCACTGTCCTAGCCAGAAGGGAGCTGATGAATATACAAGGTCTGACAATTAAGTTTGCAAACTTGTTGCAACAATATTGCTAATCTTTTTTGATATCAGAGGGATTATTCATTATGAATTTGTACCAACTGGACANCCGCCAGCCCCACAGAAAATGGAAATCCTCTGACCTGACCCTCTCGCGGCTGCTAACCTTCCCTCATACACCAGGCTTTAGCCACAGGGAGCTGCCCCTTCCAGATGCTCTGGGTTGTTGCTGCTCCTCTCCATGCCCTCGCACATGCTGTTCTCGGGACATGCAGAGCCTTTCCTCCTCTGGTGCTTCTTGCCAACTTCTCTTACTCTCTCAACAGTCGCCTCAGATATCACTTCCTCTGGGAGGCTCCTCATTCCCACGGAGCCTTGATAAATCTCACATAGTATTTATCACATGATGTCATTACTGGGTAAATATCTGTCTTCTCCACAAGTCTGTGAGCTCACCCTATTTAGAATTATAACTCCGCCCTCGTCTCATTCCTCTTTTTGCTCTGTGTGTGTTTTTTTTTTTCCTGTTGCACTTGCCCCCTTTTAACATACTGTTTAATGTTCTGAACTATAATATTATCTGGGCCACCATGCTAGAACCTAAATTCCACCAGTGCAGGGCCCTTTGTCTCTTTTGTTCACTGTTGTGTCATCTGTGCCTAGAAGAGTGTCTGATACCTAGAAAATACTCAGAAATATTTGTTGAGGGACTATGTCCGTGTGTGCCAGGGCCCAGCTCACAGTAGGCACTGGGTAAATTAAACTCTTGATGAACAACTTATTCTGTTAGACTTTCTGGGAGATGTATGCTTGTGCCCTTGTCTGGTATGTAGAAGTAAATAAAATTAAATACTTTTTAGGATTTTTATGCATTCCAATAAGTTCGGCCTTTTGCAAAAGGCTGGCTTACTCTTTATATTTGATTTATTAGTTTCAGATGTCCTAGTTGGGTAGATGTGTCTTGCGCCCACTTACATTACCACTTTTCTTACATAAGCCAAAGCTCAACCACTAAAGAACTAAGAAAATATTTCATCAGAGCTCATGCTTGTAAAATACCATTTATATAAAGTCCAAAATCACACATGCCACATGGCAGCAGTTTTCAAATATCTTTGGTCATAAAACCATGAAAGAATTTTGTAAAACAATGAATTTTTGCAGTGATTCTG